>NW_028318678.1:0-300000 GCF_062004578.1 Staurois parvus | reverse complement strand
ATCAGAGCATCTCCAAAACTGCAGCTTTTGTGGGATGCTCCCAGTCTGCAGTGGTCAGGACCGACCAAAAGTGGTCCAAGGAAGGAAAACTGGTGCACCAGAAACAGGGTCATGAGTAGCCAAAGCTCATCGATACATGTGGAGAGAGAAGGTTGACCCCATGTAGTCTGATCCAGTAGAAGAGCTACTGCAGCTTAAATTGATGAAAAAGTTAATGAATGTTAAGGTTTGGAGCTGAGTAGCTGCAGACCGGTCAAGGTGTCCATGCTGACCCGGGTCCACAGACATAAGCGCCTACAATGGGCATGTGAGCATCAGAACTGGACCACTGAGCAATGGAAGAACGTGGCCTGGTCTGATGATTCAAGAATGGTTTGAGAAACACAACAATGAGTTTGAAGTGTTGACTTGCCCATATGGAAGAAAAATATATTTGAAATATATTTTTAAAATATTCTTCCCAAATATATTGCCATATATTTGAAATACTACAACTGTGGCCATATTCAATATAGTTAAAAATATATTACAATATATATATATACACATATATATGTACTGCATGTTGAAATATGTTCTGAAATATGTTTTAAAAATACATTTCACATATACTGTATGTCTTTAAAAATACAAATCTACATTTTTGGAATGCATTTACAAATATATGTAAAAATATATGTTAAAATTACTTTTTTATATTAAAAAAAAAAAATCTGAAGAATATATTTCAAAAATATATATTTTTAAAAATATATTCTTCAGATTTTTTTAACATATAAAAAAATAATTTTAACATTTATTTTTACATATATTTGTAAATGCATTCCCTAAATGTAGATTTGTATTTGTAAAGACATACAGTATATTTGAACTGTATTTTTAAAAATATTTTTCATATATTTTGTAATAAAAACGCATTTCAACATGCAGTATAAATATATATATATATATATATATATATATATATAAATATATTTTTAACTATATTGAATATGGCCACAATTGTAGTATTTCAAATATATGGCAATATATTTGGGAAGAATATTTTAAAAATATATTTCAAATATATTTTTCTTCCATGTGGGTGGCCTCCAAATTCTCCAGATCTCAATCCAATCGAGCATCTGTGGGATGTGCTGGAAAAACAAGTCCAATCCATTGAGGTACCACCTCACAACTTACAACCCTTAAAGGATCTGCTACTGACGGCTTGCTGCCAAATACCGCAGTATACCTACGGAGGTCAAGGGGCAGCACAGTGGCTAAGTGGTTAGTACTTCCGCCTAGGGTAACCGGTTCAAATCCCAACCATGGCACTACCGGCCTGGAGTTTGCATGTTCTCTGTGTGACTGCGTGGGTTTCCTGCCACACTCCAAAGACATGCTGGCAGGTTCATTGGCTCCTTTCTAAATTGGTCCCAATATATGTACAGTGGGGATTGAAAGTTTGGGCACCCCAGCTAAAAATTTGTATTAATGTGCATAAAGAAGCCAAGGAAAGATGGAAAAATCTCCAAAAGGCATCTAATTACAGATTAGACATTCTTATAATATGTCAACAAATGTTAGATTTTATTTCCATCATTTACACTTTCAAAATAACAGAAAACAAAAAAATGGCGTCTGCAAACGTTTGGGCACCCTGCAGAATTTATAGCATGCACTGCCCCCTTTGCCAAGCTGAGACCTGCCAGTGTCATGGATTGTTCTCAATCATCGTCTGGGAAGACCAGGTGATCTCAATCTCAAAGGTTTTAAATGCCCAGACTCATCTGACCTTGCCCCAACAATCAGCACCATGGGTTCTTCTAAGCGGTTGTCTAGAAAACTGAAACTGAAAATAGTTGACGCTCACAAAGCTGGAAAAGGCTATAAGAAGATAGCAAAGCGTTTTCAGATGTCAATATCCTCTGTTCGGAATGTAATTAAGAAATGGCAGTCATCAGGAACAGTGGAAGTTAAAGCAAGATCTGGAAGACCAAGAAAAATATCAGACAGAACAGCTTACAGGATTGTGAGAAAAACAATTCAAAACCCACGTTTGACTGCACGATCCCTCCAGAAAGATCTGGCAGACACTGGAGTTGTGGTACACTATTCCACTATAAAGAGATATTTGTACAAATATGGTCTTCATGGAATAGTCATCAGAAGAAAACCTCTTCTATGTCCTCACCACAAAAATCATCGTTTGAACTTTGCAAATGAACATATAGACAAGCCTGATGCATTTTGGAAACAAGTTCTGTGGACCGATGAGGTTAAAATTGAACTTTTTGGCCGGAATGAGCAAAGGTACGTTTGGAGAAGAAGGGGCACAGAATTTAATGAAAAGAACCTCTGTCCAACTGTTAAGCATGGGGTTGGATCAATCATGCTTTGGGGTTGTGTTGCAGCCAGTGGCACAGGGAACATCTCACGAGTAGAAGGAAAAATGGATTCAATAAAATTTCAGCAAATTTTGGATGGTAACTTGATGCCATCTGTGAAAAAGCTGAAGTTAAAGAGAGGATGGCTTCTACAAATGGATAATGATCCTAAACACACCTCGAAATCCACGGGGGATTACATCAAGAGGCGTAAACTGAAGGTTTTGCCATGGCCTTCACAATCTCCTGACCTCAACATAATTGAAAATCTATGGATAGACCTTCAAAGAGCAGTGCGTGACAGACAGCCCAGAGATCTCAAAGAACTGGAAGACTTTTGTAAGGATGAATGGGCAAAGATACTCAAACAAGAATTGAAAGACTCTTGGCTGGCTACAAAAAGCGTTTACAAGCTGTGATACTTGCCAAAGGGGGCAGTACAAGATATTAACTCTGCAGGGTGCCCAAACTTTTGCGGACGCCATTTTTTTGTTTTCTGTTATTTTGAAAGTGTAAAAGATGGAAATAAAATCTAACTTTTGTTGACATATTATAAGAATGTCTAATCTGTAATTTTATGCCTTTTGGAGATTTTTCCATCTTTCCTTGGCTTTTTCATGGACATTAATACACATTTTTAGCTGGGGTGCCCAAACTTTTGATCCCCACTGTATGTATGAATGTGAGTTTGTATGCCCTTTGAGGGTTAGGGACTGATGTAAATGTACAATCTACATGTAAAGTGCTGAGTAAATTGATGGTGCTATAATAGTACCTGTAATAAATAAATAGTGGAGTCCTTGCCTCGGCAGGTTCTGGTGGGTGGTCATAATGTTATGCTTGATTGGTGGTATATTTATAACTAAATTTTGTGTAAGGCCCGGAGTTCCCTTTTTAACAATGTCAAAATACCATACTGCTAAAACAACATAGCTGTGCTATGAAAATATTCGTTAATGCATCCCATAATTCTTAATTGATGTAATGAATTTATATAAATAATTTAGGAAATATGTTAATTGCTACTTAACACATTTAGTCTGAAAAATGTGGAATGGCAGGTGATTACATTCATGGCCATTAGATGAGAATATATGATAATTGTCTGAGGTCTAATTGTGTGGCAGCCAGTAGCAGTAATTAACCTGTCCATTTACTAGGCAGGAACCATCACTGAGGGATGAACCATGGATATGTTGCTGGTTGGAAATGAAAAGACAAAGCAGATTACTCATAAAAACTGGTGCAGTTTGCCTGCTTCTGCTCTGTGTCGGTGAACATGATTCACCAGTAATCTGTTTCTCAGTCTCTTTCTCTGTACAACATCAATCAATCAATAAATCTATTAGTCAATCAATAACTGCTATAGGCAAAGTTTAGGTATGCTTTTTTATATTGGTTCATCTTGGACCGATGTAAGTATATATATGCCATACCCGATTCCTGTGAAAGCTGGAAATCACTGTAATAGGCACTGCTGCTATATTGATTGACTGCTGCTGGCCTACAGATCCTGTGCTGAGTGGCTACCCTGCTGCCTAGTGAACATAGGAGTTTGCATGCTTAGCACAGGCGCTGTTTAACCACTTGACCTCCAAAAGATTTTACCCCCTTTATGACTAGGCCATTCTGTTGCTATTCGGCACTGCACTACTTTAACTGGTAATTGCTCGGTCATGCAATGCTGTACCCAAACAAATTTTATATCATTTTTTCCCCACAAACAGCGCTTTCTTTTGGTTGTATTTATTCACCACTGGGTTTTTATTTATATTATATAAACAAAAAAAAATTTTTTTTTATTATTTTGTATTTTCTGCTATAAAACGTATCCAATAAAAAAATGTATAAAATCAAATTTCTTCATAAATGTATTCTGCCATATGTCTTTGGTAAAAAAAACAACAATATGTGTATGTTATTTGGATTGTGTGAAAGTTATAGCATCTACAAACTATGATATACTGTATATACTGGAAGTTTTATTTATTTATGTTGTATACTAGTAATGCCGGTGATCAACGACTTATAGTTGGACTGTGACAGGCAATCGAACACTAGCTGATGCTGGCTGGGGTGGGTACAATAACCGACACTAACATTAATAGTGACACTAATACAGTGATCAGTGCTAATACTATACACTATTACTGTACTATACACTATTACTGTACTAATGACACGATCTAGGGGCGATCGAGGGGCGCTTAACAAAGTGTAATGTGTGTGATTTCACTACGTTTTTTCCTTGCTTTGCGGGGAATAAAGAACAGCAAGATCGGTTGTTAATGTAGAGAGCTCTGTGTTGTTTACAGACACAGAGCTCTCTTCTGTGAATCACTGAGCCGATCAGAGGGACTCTTCCACTGTCAGAATACACTGATCAATTGGCTGCAGTGCTGATGGAAGGAAACGTTTCATTAAAGTTCTCTAGAACAGGAATGGGCATATCCAGAATTTCACAGCTTTAGTCTATGGGTCTGGCCTGACTGATTGAAAAGAATCAGAATCTGTTTTTTCTTTCTGACACTTAGTTGCTTGCTGGAGAGAAACATTATGCAGAAACTCTGATGAATAAATCTGATGCACTTATTCAATTAATATTTTATTTTAACTCCTTTTTACACTGAACTAGAATTTAAAGGCTAAGTGCACCTTTCATAAATAAATAAATGCACAGACTTAAAAAATTGTGCATTTATTATTTTTTTCTTCTGCAGCCTGTAAAGCATTGCACCCGTGATCAGCAGATTGTAGGTGCAATGCCAGGCTCCTGCCGACTCTCAGTACTCTGTTGCCCCATACCTCCTGTACAGCCAGGCAGTTACTGAATGGTAGGGAGATCAATGAACTACGAGAGTGCTCATCAGCATCCTTGCAGTTCTTTGAGAACTACAAGCTAAGTTGTATTTTATTCATTCACAGAACTCTGTAAATGTATAATGCAGATGTGTGGGTGGAGCCTAGGCATGACCACGCTTTTCTTAAATTATGACAGAGGTTGCAGAGAGAAGATCCCCCACCCGCTATCACAGGTAGGGGGATCGGGGGGGGGGGGGGTGCAGGAGCTGGAACATGTTACATGTTCTACCATAAAAAGCGGTGGAACATGTAACATGTTCCATAGTTACACAGTTACAGTTAGCCTGGCTGAAAAAAACAAAATTCCATCCAGTTTAACCATTAAAAAAAAAAAGTTATATTCCTACACCCACAGTTGATCCAGAGGAAGGGAAAAAAACCCAGCAAAGCATGATCCAATTTGCTCCTGCAGGAAATAAAAACTCCTTCCTGATCCCACGAGAGGCAATCGGATATTCCCTGGATCAACTTTACCTATAAATGGTATATCCAGTTATATTCTGTGTATCTAGGAAAGAATCCAGGACTTTCCTACAGCAATCCACTGAGCTGGCCAGAACCAACTCTTGAGGAAGTCTATTCCACATGTTCACAGCTCTCACTGTGAAGAAACCTTTCCGTGTTTGGAGATAAAATGTATTTTCCTCCAGACGTAAAGAGCGCCCCCTTGTCCTCTGTGATGACCTCAGGGTGAATAGCTCTACACCGAGTTCACTATATGAACCACTGATGTATTTATATATGTTCCAAAGGTGAACTTATCCTTTAAATACTGATCTATTGTACGTTCCGTGGCATTTACTTTCTCTGTCATCCTCAGAAATGGTATTGTAAGTAGCCTGTACAGTAGACAGTCAGCTGCTATTAGTAGATCATATGACAAAATACAAGTGAAGATTGATATAGTAATTGCTCTGTTGTCTAAGACCATATTTGCTACACATTGGCTACACATCTTCAGCTTATGCAACCTTTTCCAGCCATTTTCATAAAGCCAGGGAATAATGCCGCCAAATTCAGACACATACATGAATGAACATGGATTTATCCTTTTTTTTATAACTAAACGGTCTCTTACTTTAAAACATTTCACAGATCTAACATCAATAATACATTCCTTGCTTCTCTACATCTTCCAATTACGGCACATTGACAGTTGATTTGCAGCTCACCTCGTCAATATTAAAAGACTCCAATTCACAGACAACAGAATGGTGGTAAATAGGTTTTATAACACAGGTAACTATATTGCTAACCATGAATCACCTGTCAGACACTGTCAACGAAACATTTGTAATCTTTTCTAAAATTAAAAGTGAAGCGCTCGGTCATGTGAAGGCTTGTTTCATGTGCTCTGTGACTGCATGTACCCGAACATGTTACTGGATGCGTTTTGCAGACCTAAGGCATTTACCGTGTAAACACTGACCTACATGGATTGTGTAATTAATGGTTATAAAGAAATCTTTATGATGCTTTTAACATATAAATTGTACAGGTGAGGATAGTTCAAGGTTAAAAAACGTAAACTCCTTTAATAGCGATATCAGATGTTAGATGTTTATACATCATTATAATAATTCAACAGAACAATGAAAACTTAGAGAAAGGAAATGGAAAGGTGAAAAGTTAAGTGACAAATTAAAATGTACATCAAGCCAAAACTTTTTTTTTTTAGTTTTGACTATGAAGAAGTATTAAGGCCCCTGTCAATTATTTATTGCTATATGTGTCCCCCTTGGGAAATTCTCCCTCTCTTTTTGTCCTGTGACCTTTGTCCCAAGTACAGAAAATAATGGGAAATCCAAAATTTGGGAGTTGTCTCAGGAACAAGAGGTGGGGGAACCTTCCAACAGGAACACTGCTTCCAGTGACAATTGAATAAAAGGGAAAATCTCTTCAGTTTGGAGAGATTTCATCCTTCTTCCTGTTGTGCTTCTGGGGCAGGCAATGAAGGGAAATCTCCCTGATGGTACAAAGATAGGAAAAATGAAAAAAAAAAAAAAGATTGGCCCATGTCCCAGTACTTTCTTTGTTGTGCTACTGTGATAGGACATTTGCATTTATGTTCAATTTCAAACTTAGTCTGAACCCACCTAAGCTATCCTGCCAGGAAGCTGCCACTGGGGACCACCAATCATAAGTGGCCGAGACAATCCACGCCCCACAGCTGCATGTATACATGTCCTTTGAATACTTTGGCTGCTTATGTTTGGTGGTGGGAGGATAGCTCAGGTGGGATCAGCCTAGGATCCAACACACCTGAGCTCATCCCTAATGGTGAACATAAAACAAAAAGAAAAAAACTGATAAGAGCCTTAACTCTATCCAAAAAAAAACTTTTTAACTTAAAAAAATCTATTTCAGGCTGCAAGTGGAACCAATCAGGGAGCTGCTAATACTGTCCAGTAAATAATGCAACTCAGTATACCTTATTTTTTACCTAGGGCAGCACAGTGGCTAAATGGTTAGTACTGTTGCCTGGTAGTACTAGGGTCGTTGGTTCGAATCCCAGCCATGGCACCAGCTGCCTGGAGTTTGCATGTTCTCCCTGTCCCTGCGTGGGTTTCCTCCCACACTCCAAAGACATGCTGGTAGGTTAATTGGTTCCTGTCTAAATTGTCCCTAGTATGTGTAGGTATGAATGTAATACATTTATAAATGTAGCGCTCCCTAAAAAATAAATTAATACATCCTTATAATTTGTGATAAATACCATAATCAAACAATTATTTTATATATGAAACAATTATAGTGACATGATCTGAATAAATAAAAAATAAAAATAAAAAAAAAATGTGGTTATTATTTTGCTCTAAAAAAATAGTCCCATCAATCAATAAGTGATCCAATAATCGTGACGTAGTGACTTATGAATCATCAAATAGTGACTTTCCGTGATCCTCCAACCAGTAAAATTGTGCGCTCACCTCATTCTATGCCTAAAAAGTAGGCTACACACGCTTGTGGTTCACACAACCTGGAACCTGCTAGAATAGTTGTAGTATACCATGGATATGTGGTCTTTCCTATGGATAACATGGTTAGCCCCCTGTTAGCTGGATATCCCTGCAGGGATTAATCCCTCCTTGATCTGCCAGAAATCACCTGCTTTTCTCCTCCTGATTTTCTCCTCCTCATTCGTTCCTCAGCAATAAAGGAAAATAGGAGACATAGTGCTTTATCCTTAAAACAGTATGTTTTATTCCAAAACCAATCTCTATTACACTCACATTTAAGATAAGATGTGAATGTAAGTTAGGGACCTTAGATTGTACACCCCTTGAGGGTTAGGGACCTTAGATTGTACACCCCTTGAGGGTTAGGGACCTTAGATTGTACGCCCCTTGAGGGTTAGGGACTGATGTGAATGTACAATATATATGTGTAAAGTGCTGTGTAAATTGACGGCAATATATAAGTACCCGAAATAAATAATACATTTTTCCTTTTGCATAATTTGTTGTAAACAGAATTCAAAGGGCACCTCACAGGGTCACTGGGAGTGTACTTCCTGTGCTGTGTCACTTCCTTTGTCTGTGCTTCCTGTATTAACAATCACATCCAAACCTACCTTTAATAGCGAGGTTTGAATTTGGTAGCTATAAGACATTTCTGAATTCTATAAGAGGAATGGGAGAAAAACACATGCTTTGCCATACCTAGAAGAAGTAGGCATTTTCAAAGGCTGCAGCAAGCTAACACTGTTGGAACTGGGTGAAGGTATCCATGGAAGGAGGAAAGGGCTATCAAGAGAACCTGTCACTTTGCCCATTCAAAGTGTACTTTAAAGGGAAGTGATTTTGGAAAGGTGATAATGTTAAAACTGGATTAAGAGTTCAGTGTTACTTTTGCCCAAAAACATGATACCAGATTGGACAATATTGTAGAATCCACTCACCTTCCCACCAATAACAGCTCCTTCTCATTGGCGTTCTTCCTGATCTTCCTCCAGATGTCCATAGTAAAGAGTGTGCTGCTGCTGTTAAAGATGGAAGTAAGTGATGACATAAGAGCAGCCATCATCACGGCGATCATCAGTCCACGCAGACCTGTCACCATAATCAGGAGTGAGTGGAGCAAATAAAGAATATTAAACAGGTTCATAAATTGAGAAATGGGTGATGTGCAGGTCATTCCTAAGCTACAACCACTACAAGACAAAATGTAAAGTTTATTTCTTGAGAAAATTCACCAAATTTATTTCATGAATACACCTCTGTTCTTTGTCTGTCTTCTAATGTCTCTCAAGGATTTAAAGCGGAGCGCCACCCAAAAAGGTTCCAGAAGACTACGGAACCAATCACAAGGCACAGTGCAACTTTTGCATGCGCAGTAGGAAACCGGCTGTGAAAACTTCACTTCCGCTTTCCCTTACTTAAAATGACAGCACTGGAAACCCGGAAGCTAGTGAAAAACTAGCCCAGGTGATAATGGTGCTGTACCCCCGAACAGGTAAATGTCCTTATATTAAAAGTCAGCAGCTACAGTATTTTTTGGGGGAGCCTGGAACTCCACTTTAAGCACTTAAAAAAATGCAAGGTCCACTTATGCTTTAGACTCCCATCTGTCCAGTCAAACATCCACATATTCTTAAAATGTTTTCTTTGAGTGATTAACATATTGACTTCCCCAAGGTGAAATTTCAGGTATCTCCTGCAATAAGCTGAAACAGGTCCTCTGAACAGCTTGGAATATATGAGCTGGAGCCTATGGCTGGACAATGAAAAATCTAGACTAGCCTACCCTGTCAGTTGTTCCTGTGAATCAGTCCACCCGCAAAAGTATTGGAAGAATATTTGTACAATAGGTTAGGTAAGGTTGGAATGTCACTTACCACTAGGCATCAGCTCAATGACCAGTTTAGGGTATGCGATATTGGAGCAACCAACTTCAGCACCACAAACTTTCACGCACTCTTCAGGTACCACACAGCCAACAGAATCTACAAGACATGTATCAGATACAGTAGGCTGCTCAATGTATAGTAGAATTGCTCTCCAGCTCTACAGTGTAACTGGAGTTTGTAAATCATAAGACAAGGGTCAACAGGATTTGGCAACTTGGCTGGAGTTCCACTTCAAATGACCACACCCACTTCCACCTTTGACTCTGAATGCGAAATCTCCATTACCATTCTTTAATGGGACTTTTTGGGCTTTGTCCAAACCTTTGGCACAAATATACACCATAAAGCCAAATGTTTGCAGACACCTGACCATGATACCAAAAATATGTATCCAAAAGTAACACCAAGTTCAGGTGTTTCCAATGAAGGAGCCAGTTAATGCCACAGCACAAAAAGACATTTTAGACAATTGTGCTCTTTCACCCATGTGGCAACAGTGTAGGTAAGGTATTTTTCTGTTTCATCATGACTGTGCCCCGTTCATAAGGTCAGCCTCATAAAGACATGGTTTGATGAGTTTAATGTGGAAGATCTCAAGCAGTCTGCTCTAACCTCAATCCTACCAATCACCTTTAGGATTAATTGGAAATCCTGTTGTGATTCAGGTAATGGCCTACACTGTACCTATCAGTACCCAATGACTGAATGGGCACAAATTCCTACAGCCCAACTTCAAACTTTTGTGGACAGGGCTGGTGCTTCCACCAGGCAAACTAGGCGGCTGCCTAGGGCGCATGCCACCTAGGGGCACCTGGGTACAGCACAGGCCCACACTCTCTCTGTGTGGGATGCCGCCATGTCATGTACGATCCTTCAGCTGAGAGGAGGGGCAGCAGAGGTGGAGGAAGAAAGGACAGAGGAAGATGCTGGGTGTCTGGGGCCAGTGTAGCAGCTGAGCTGCCACTCCTTCCAGTGTTCCTCTCAGAATCAGTCTCTTACTGCAAGCCGGTTGGCGGCTGCTGATCACTGAGGAGTTCCAGCCTTTTTTCTTCCCATTCATCAGCACAGATGGAACTGCATCTGTCGAAGCAAGTAATGTCTGACTTTGATGTCTCGTATCTGTGTGAGTGTGACCCTGCCGGACAGACATATGTACAATGTGTCAGTGAGTGATGACATCATCAGGATCCCACACTGTGTGGGATCGCTCAGTTCAGCTGCCTGCTGTCACAGCGTTTTATCTCCCTCCATTGCCTGGTGAATTCCAGCCTGGGATCTGTCAGTGTGCGGATCCATAATCTTCCACTCACTGCAACTGTCACCCTGCCACTGCCAGCCACAGACACAGTCCATCTGCGACACTGATTTTGTCTTTAATATAGGTGCTGGTGGCATCTTACTGCACTTATTTTTGCAAATTAAAAAAAAATGGGGTGCAATGAGCTGGTCTTGCCTAGGGTGCAAATTAGTCTAGCACTGGTCCTGCTTGTGGAAAGCCTTTCCAGTAGAATGGAAACTGTTTAAAGCCACAAAGGGGGAAGAGGGAGGGAAGGCAACTTCATATTCATGCCAATAATTTTGGAGTTGGATGTTTAACAAGCTTATATAGGTGCGATGGTCATGTGCCTACATAGTTTTGGCCATATAGCGTATTTTTTAGATACTTCTCAAATAATTTCAATATTCTTTGATTTATTCTTTAGCACAAAGCGATCTGCAACCTACAGCAACCAATCAGAAAATGCCATTACCCCAAGTGCTCTAAAGTACTAAATTGTGTAATCTGATGAATGCCACAATTTATTACCATTTGATGAATTAATTATTCCAAAATTCTTTACAAGAGAGCCATGGGGACAAGGATCTCCTAAATGTTACTGCACAGCCAGATAGGGGATTTCTATATTCCTGGAGAGCTCCTTTAAGCCCCTCTCACAAAAACATTTTTTCCTTTGGGAAAATTGGAGCTGAAGTGGATATGTGTGTTTTCTTGTTGAGTATAAAGTGTTACAGGAAGAGGCACGTGTTTGCACTGTATTTGCCTTGGGAAAATGTTTTGTAAACAAATACAATTCTATATGTAAATCTCTATGTTCAATATTATTACTCACGCTGAACCATCTTTACAAACATCCCATCAGGAAATTGTTATAGTTTGTGTATGAAACAATGCCAGCTGTTGAAGAGCTTAAATAGACAACAGAGATTTTATAATGCTCAATTACTGAACTTCTTTTAGAAAAGGTTGGTTGAAGATGGCCATTGCAATAGACAGCATGGACAATAATTGTATGCCCTTGGTAAGCTATAAAGAGCCCCATAAGTGGAAGCAATAGTCCTAATTACACGCATTGCCTGTTAAAATCAGCTTTTTCTTCTCTGTTTGAATTTGTAAGAGTTTCCATATTGCAGGAGGTTCGAACCGTCACCCAGCTACATAGCAGATTGAAGGAAGAGTGTCAATGCATATCTTACTGCCATTATTAAGCAAGAGTTACTGTCCGTCCTAGCATGCCAATGACTTGCTCGAGGACAGACAGATATATCACTATCCCATCATTCTCAGAGAGATATCTGCTTCTTTACAGTCAGTCTACAGGCACAAACATTAGATCAAAGTTCATAGAAGAAAAGATTGCCAAGATATCATTGACCGCCAACACACTTCCAGGTTCCATGAGCCTACTGCATCAGATTTTGACGATACTGGAGTGGTCCAGAAGGTCCACGCAAAAAAGTTTAGGAATCCTGGACTTATAATTTTGAAAACAGCTGTACCAGTGATCAGAGTAGTCCTTCTACTGTTTTGCAAACCTTATGCAAATATATAACTTCAGGATTCCCAAATATATTTACCCAGCCCTTTCCTATCCAGTCCACTATCATTGAATCGTGATGAAGAGGGCCTCTTGGAACCCCCCTGAAAAGGCTCTTTTTTAACAACTAGTCTATCAGGGTATGTTTATAAATGTCCTGGTATTTAAGAGGTTAAAACAAGCAGCTGTGAACTTGGTATTGTCTTTTTCAACCCACGGCTGACTTTCATGTAAAAGTGATTGGATGGCTGTAGAGCCACCCGATCGCTTTTTTAGTTCCTTCATGGAATATATTTAAATTGAACCACAAGGACTCATTTAATGATGATCAAACAGATGCTACTTATGGAGTAAGATATATTATTTACAAATTATGTTTTTGGATACATTTGTCCTGGGAAATTAGTTATATTGTTATTGCACTTTCCCCTCTGTCAATAGTAAAATTGTCTGGTTTCATTATTAAAGATTGCTATCAAACTCAGTTGCTTTAATTAGAAATATTTTTATTATATTTCTATTATATTGTTACTTTTGTTTATGATCGTTTTATATGACTTCTACATATCTTAGATACCATAGTACTTAGTACTATATATTGCATTTTCATCTCTTCTTTGCACAGCCCTGAAATGTGTTGGCTGTTATCTATTTCTGTTCAAATTCAATTCAAATAAATTCAAATGAACCTCCAAGTCATATGATTGTTTTTTATTAGGTGCTTCTAACCACATATAAATGTTTTAACCTTCTGATGAGTGACCATCCTATCATATCAGAGAGGTAGCAACCAGAGACTCAGACCAGGTCCACACGCAGCATCTATCATGGGTTTACCTCCTCCAAGGAACACTCCTGCCATTTTGGATTTTTATGAAAACTCATGCTCAAGTTTACTGGTCCAATGCTACTGCAAATCTACCAGTACTTAATGGGTGGATGTCAGTCTGGAGGAAGGAAGGTTTCATTTGCATTTGTGAAGGAGGGGAGCCTGTATGACTGTGCAAGGTTGAATGTAAGACCAGGTATTTGTATGCACTTGTTAAACAGATACAGGTAGAAGAAACAGATAGCAAAGTATTCTGAATGGTATATTTAGCAGACCAAAAGGGAGCAAATAAAGGAAGTTTATTATTATGGTTTAGATAACCTTTAAGTCCGAGAAAAGTGTGTTCAGCATAGGTGTATCTATCATTAAACAGGTATACAAATCTTAAGACCTTGTTTCAAGAGGTTGACAAAAGCTGTCTGCTAATTTCTCCCAGTATGGGTTTCCTTTAAGATAACGTATCATACATAATACATATTCATATTCCCTACTCCTGAAAGCATTGTTACATTATTATCATTCCCCATTACATGTATACCTTTTTTTTTTTTTTTTTTTAGCAAGATGAATATTACTGCTTATCAAACAGAAAAACTCTGATGGAGGTGAGGAGCCATATCCTACAATATAAGTACATTAATGAAACCCCCCCCGAAAAACACCATATAGACAAACCCATAAGTTAGTTAACATGACCATATATTATATATATTTGTAGTGCTTACACCTGCAGGAGGTGCTGGTTATGATGAGTTCTCTGTTCTTCCATGACTCTTTAACCTGCTCAGACCCCATTGACATACCTGTGCACACCACAGCCCCAATAGCAGATTAGTGTATACATTCCTGACAAAGGGATACCATTGGAGGTGACTACAAGTACCTGATGCCTAATTTTCAATATTAACCAGCTATTGTTGGGACCATTCTGTAAGATAGTGCATGTGTAGCTGTCCCTTTAAAGGATAAGGTCACTTAAAATAAATAAATAAATAAACGTAAATTTTTTTTGCAGGTACAAAAATGTGCACTTACTAGTTTTTTGGAGCCTGGAAAGCATTGCATCAGAGCTCAGCAGATTGCTGGTGCCATGCAGGACTCCTGCAGACCTGTCAGTGTACCTACAGGCAAGCAGATACACTCATTGAGAACTACAAGCAAACAGCCGCATAGACTGTTGGTACTTGTAGTTCATTAATTCATAGAAATCTGTGAATGAATGACGTGGCCATGTGGGCGTGTGTTTTCAAAAAGTGACAGCTAGTACAGAGAACTGCTCCCCAAACCGCTGTCACATGGAGGAAGGGCAGTGGGCACTGGCTGCAGTGGTGAGAACATTTTACATGTTCCCCCCTAAAATGGGTGGAGCATGTAACATGTTCCCAAAGGTGAACTTATCCTTTAAAAGTGCAACAGATGGCTGATGGGCTGCTAAACAAGGAGCAGTCTCTATTGCATCAACCGTGTCAGTGTGGAGAGAAGCACAGATGGATCAACTCACCCCTCCTGGTACACATGAATCTGGTCCAGATCACTTGGCTGTCTGCTGTCCTCAGGTACCTGGGGCCAGGTGACTCAGTCCCCACAAACAGGTCCTCACAAGTTGTAGTCTTTCAGCTCTGGTGCTCGCTGGTTCTCCCTTGCAGTAGGCACTCAAGGCAACAGTTCCTTCCAGCTCTGGTCCCAGCACAGCAAACAATCTCTCTGCAGCTCAGTATTCAGGCTCTTATGGGCACAGCAAGGGCATCCAATTTCTGCACAGGCTCAGCAAACACAACAGATCCACACTATCTGGTCCCCACACCACTCTGAGATGGCACTCTGGTCTCTGCACAGTCCCGGCCAGGCTTGGCGTCCTCCCACAAAAGACCCAGATCTCTCCGGAATTGCCCAGGAATGGTCCTACCTATCCACCTCTGTACTGGGAATTCTGGGTAATGAAGGCCACAGCTCTATCAGCCACCATTCACTTGCAGTGCACCATGCCCCTTTAGGGACCACATTTCCCAGAATCCATGGAGACCACTGCATGTGGTGCCTATATGTTTTTTTTTTTTTTTTATTAGTTACTGTTTTTTTTTATTAAGGTTATGATTTATGGATTTTTTGTACAAAGAATTGTTCACAAGTGCACAAGTGTTGTAAGCCTTGTCTTATGTCAATGTGTACTAAAACATATAATTTTAGGGTACTCAAAGGAAACTCCACTATGTGTACTACTGACATTCCACTTTCAGTCCTTCTCGATTACGAGAGACAGCATAGCTCATACTGGGAAAGGGAGGAAAGGGAGAAGGAGAACAAGGTCCAGTCAGCGGTGTTGCACTGCAAAAAAAAAACATGCTGATTGGGGGAGAGAGCAAAGTGCTAAAGAGAAGGGCTCATCAGTCTGCTGCTTCTCTTTATAGACTTATAATTATTAGTGAACTGCAAACAAAGAAAAATCAGGTCTTCTGTCCTGCCAGACAAGGCTGTGCTCTGTGCCAAGGCTGTATAAATCTCAAAAAATGGATGTACAGAAATACAAAGCATTTTGGCAAATAAAACAGCACCCGTATACATGTGTTTCATCTGTGTATTTAGTTGATTGCTTAGAGTTCAGCTTTAAAAGTGGACCATGAATTGGAAGCATCCCTGGGCCCAGGGTACAATTAATCCTCCATTGTCGTGTGGAATTTACCTTTAAAGATTAATCCTTCTCTCGCTAATTTAGTTCCTGAGAAGGAATTGAGGGATTTGAAATATTTTGGCTTGGATCTGTGAAATCTTTGTTCCAGATAACAAATCCCAGACGAACGTTTCAGCATGTAATATTTGCTGGCAGCTCAGTGTTTATTTGGTATGGAGCTACAAATAAATCCCAGCCAGTTACTTCACTAAACTGCACTATGGATCCTACACTTACGAAGTGAACAAGGCCAAAGATGGAACCAAAAGTGATTATACTTTATAGCAACATCAGTAAGTTCTGGCTTAGTTCACCTTTACTGATGTGCAGTAGTCAGGTGCTGGTTATATTATTATGCCATTCAGGGACATTTACAGATGAGACTATGGTTACTCCTTTTCCCTCTAGTGCCCAGTACTGGAACTACTACATCACTTCCTGTTAGCAGAATGGATCCAGTTCTTCTGACAGCAGAAGCTCCTGGGACCTGTAGTCATATCGCATGTACTGTATTTCTGAGTGCTGATTGAACGACAACTACCAGATAGCTGGGTAACAAGAAGGTTGTCGTAATAGCAGATATATTCTACAGCAAGGAACTGGCTCGCTCTCTTGGTGTGGGATTCAGATCTGAACAAGGAGGACTGCTGTTCTCCTCCAGAGACAGATTGCTGGCTACCACTACGGGACTCTGCACATCAGTTCAGCACAGAGGTGGCATTGATTGCCACAGCGGGGTCACATCAGCATCTCTGCATCAGGACTGTCGCTAGCCAGTCTTCAGCCAGTTATCTCTGCTTGTCACGATGGCAGGCTGTCGTGCAGTAACTCTGCACTCCTCTATGAACAGCCAAGAGCCTGCGCAAGAACCCTGTTCTTAGGAGGCTGTACTATCCATAGGATTGGTGAGCTGGCAGATGCCCAATTTCTTTCTCACTACACTCTAGAGTCCTGCATACCGACAACTTTACACCTCAGTACCAAGAGACCTTTGCTTTGAGCATTCACCACAGCCTATCTGTTCTCTTCATTGAATTACTCACTACTGTTTATGGGCCTCACCATTGCTAGCAGAAGACAATGGCTACTATCACATCAGGAACCTTAAACATCTCAGTACTCAAGTTGCAATTTCTAGTTAAAAAGACCTCTTTGCATCTAAGCCATTGTTATTCAAATTAAGGTGTCTATACCCATTTATGCCACAGTATATATATATATATATTTGTTTACATAATTCTTTGCATTCCCTATGGTGACACTAGGGGTCTAGAGGGAAATGATAAGTCAAAAAGCATTTTCTTCCCCCTCCTGCTGTTGGTGTTACATAGTCACAACCAGGGGTGGACTGAAAACTCATGGGGCCCCCGGGCAATAGGGGATCATGGGGCCCCTGTGTCCTTGCCCAAACTCAAAAAAGCCTATGAAATAGGTACCAGGGGCATATCATGGGGCCACCTACTGACCCCGGGCCCTTGGGCAGTGCCCGAGTTTCCAAATGGTCAGTCCGCCCCTGGTCACAACGTACCATTTGTGCCTGTATAATCTATTAACCGTTGCTATTTGGTTATTTCCATTTTACCAGTGTTTTGCTTTTATGTGTTAACTGGGGATGTACCTCCTAAACCTTCATTCTGTGGTCTACTCTTTTGAACGAGCCTAATATAGAGGTTTTCCTAAAGAATTGTGTCTCCTGCATTATTATTTCATACTGCTGAAATATGTCTGAACCCAAAGTGTCAGAGGTGTCGGGAGGCTTGCAAGATCAGGGCAACCACCAGGGACAAGCATTATTAAGCGGCCCCTGCAGGGGTAGCGCTACATCAAAAACTGCCAATGTAGGTAGCGCTACACCAAAAACTGCCAATGTAGGTAGCTCTACACCAAAAACTGCCAATGCAGGTCAGTGGCATCTGTAGATAAAAACATACTGTGCAGTTTTGACCAAAGTTTAATAATGTCCTTACTATAGGTGTAGGCCATTTACTGTATGTACTTCCCGATGCCTGACTGAAAAACCTCCTACTGCAGCAGAGGAAACTGAGGTCACCAACCAGGTTTTGCTATCTGATGAAGCAAGAAAATCTTAAGGCAGAATTTTAAGTTATATGGCAAATGAAACATCTTCTATATATCTACAGTATGTCGACTGTTTGTTTAGCTCTTGATACGCACAATCTCTTTTTGTTTTTTTTCCCTCTTTTTAATTCTATAAAGCGTGGCTTAGTCAGGAGAAGGAAAGAAGTGAGCATTCAGAATCAGTCAGGTGTGGAGGCGAGTTTGAGGAGAGGGTCCGTATACAGGTGCATCGTTTACAAACACATTACTCAGCACTTTTACCTAAAGAATGTAATGTACAGTGAGGATAAGACATAAAATGACAAGTCCCTGCAATCAAAACAGGAATTCACTGAAGAATGAAAATTGACACCAGACAGAAACCAATCTGCATTCAGTTTTATTTGCTTTTTACGCAAATATTGGATTGGGTGCTTGGGTTCACCGCAAGTATAAAAAGACTGTCTTATTGCCAATCAATGCCAGTATGTCTATGACTTTTTTAGAGGGAGATTGATTAAACGGGGATCATCGTTTGTACAAATCTGTTTTTTCTGGGTAATTGGTATACTTCCCCTAAAATAAGTGCAGCAGTAGAGATGGGAACCAAGGCTTTTATTTGCAGAGAATAGGTGCAGGTACTCCCCCCTTCGCTTTGTCTCTGCCCCCTACCCACCTCCGAACACTATCCCTTGGTTTCTACTACCCACCTCTCAGTACTGCCCCTTTTATGGAATACAGACCCAAGTAAGCTAAGTGCTAAGTAATTTTTATAGCGTTTGATACCAATAAAAGCAGTACAATAGATCCCATCTAACCAGCTACAATAGATAACCCCCAATAAGACATCCCCCCCAACAAGAGAACCCCAGCAACAACAGATCCACCTCAACAACAATAGACCCCCATCAGCATCAACAGATCTCCCAGCAGCCAGCAACAATACACTCTTCAATAGCCAGCAACAACAGATCCCTTCCTAACAGTAGATCCCTCCCAGCAACAATAAATCCCCAACCAGCAACAATAGACTCCCAAAGCAACAATTAACACCCACCAGCAACAATAGATCTTCCAGCAGTAAGTATAACTAGATTTTATAGCAGCTGACAACAGTAGATCCCTCATTTAACAGTAGATCCTTCCCAGCAATATCCCTCACCCCCAGCAACAATAGATCCCCTATAATCAACAACAGACCTCCCCAGCAACAATAGAACCACAACACAACAATAGACCTCCCCAGCAACAATAGACCCCCCCCCCTCCCCAGCAGACAGCATCAATAGACACTTCAGCACACCCCAACACGTCTTACCATTTCATGAATTCAGTGCTGCGTTCCCCCGTGTTCCCACTGAAAAAAAGCCCTGATGGGGACTATGTACATTTTAATTCTGCCAATGGCATTAGAAGAAAGGCAAATAGTATGTCTTATTACCAATTCCTATCACTATAGATCCGTCTTTCTCAACCTTTCTATCCCAGAGAAACCCTTGGAATAATGTTCAGGTCTTAGGGAATCCATGCTAAAATTTGTATCTATAGTTCACTGTAGAATAGCAAGATCGGTAAGGTATAGGTATAATATTAATAATAATAATAAATAAAAGAATACCCAAGGTGCATAATTTTTAACACCCTTTGTATTTTTAGTAATAATTATATTATTAAACTTTAAAATAATATTTATGTCCAGAAGAAAGACAGATTCCCTTGCACTGGTGATCTTTGGTGTCAATTCGCTTGGCTCTGGCCAATGGCATTGGTCCTGGAACTTTGCAAGCAACTTCAGATGGAAGGTCAGCCACTCCTCAAGGAACCGCTATCAACCTATGAAGGAACTCAAGCGTTTCACGGAACCCTGGTGGAGAATGGCTGCTCTAAGTAAAAGTTATAATAAAATAATTGAAAAATATGTAAAAAAATACCCAATATGGGTATTCAATATCTTGGCTTCTAGTGTGCTCACCTAGGCACAGGGGTGGACTGACAACTAGGGGGGCCCCCGGGCAATAGGGGATCATGGGGCCCCTGTGTCCTCGCCCACACTCAAACCACACCAGAAAAAGCCTATGAAAGATACCAAGGGCATCTCATGGGGCCCCCTACTGACCCTGGGCTCTGAGGCAGTGCCCGAGTTCCCAAATGGTCAGTCCGCCCCTGCCTAGGCACCGCTGATTTTGCTGAACTTTCTTGTAGGATCATGAAAAACCTGAGGTTCCAAAATCCCATGAGACTATGCAGTGTAGTATCGCCTCCTTGCATGATTTAAAGTCCTCAACTATCTCAGGATCATGTGGTGAGGTCTAGTGATGTCACTAATGCAAACAAGAAGTAGCCAGAAACAGGGGTGTTAGGGTTTTTGTTTTTTTTCTTTGTTTTCTATAACTTTCACTTAGCATTTTTAAGGGGATGGGGTGCTCCCAGATATGCAGACATTACATTTTCAAGCCAGGTCTGCTTTTAAGTGACACTGAACAATATCCTTTTCGCTTCTACGGTCCTGTGAGCTATTTTTCATGAAATTCATTCTTACTGTGTTTGTGGGCACCCTCTTAACATCCTCTGTGAGCTCCCAAACCTCTCCTTTCCTCCCCTCACTTCTGTCTGTTTGGACCGAGCAGTTAGGTGCAGTCCCGAGAACTGCTGTAGACACATTACTCATCCCATAGTCTGTAGTCCACCTCAGGAGTGAGCAATAGAGGGTGGCTATGTTCCTACACACAGGGAGACCACAGAGAATGAATGTAGCCACCCTCTAACAGCCTGATAATAGACTGTCCATACCTCATATTATATTGCATAATCCCTAGAAACACCTAAACCTGGATCACTTTGTATGCAATGGCAACCTCTAGCTCAGAAGGGCAACCTCAGCCACCCTCTGTGCCTTTGACCAATTGCATGGCATCCATAGTTCCTTGGTCCAGGGAATCCCAGGACACTCTAGAGCAGCAATGGGCAAACTACGGCCCGCGGGCCGTATACGGCCCGGCGGACCTTTTAATCCGGCCCGCGGAGCTCCTCTCACAGTCCGCCCTGAAGACAGGTGTAGCATGAAAATCTGTCTCCTATGAGGATCTGTCCCCCTCGACGTATCTGCTCATGTGCCGGAGATCGCCGATCGGCTGCTAATGCCTGAAACTGGCATATGCGCAGATACGTCGAGGGGGACAGATCCTCATAGTAGACAGATTTTCATGCTACACCGGAACGGCGCGGGAAGACGGCGAGAGGAACGCGCGGAGCAAAGGTAAGTGAATTGACACAGGGGGACTTGGGGACTTAATATGGGGGATGAATTACTATAGGGGGGATGAATTACTATATGGGGGATGAATTACTATGGGGGATGAATTACTATATGGGGGATGAATTACTATAGGGGGGATGAATTACTATAGGGGGGATGAATTACTATATGGGGGATGTATTACTATAGGGGGGATGAATTACTATGGGGGATGTATTACTATATGGGGGATGAATTACTATATGGGGGATGTATTAATATATGGGGGATGAATTACTATATGGGGGATGAATTACTATAGGGGGAATGAATTACTATATGGGGGATGAATTACTATGGGGGATGAATTACTATATGGGGGATTAATTACTATGGGGGATGAATTACTATGGGGGATGAATTACTATATGTCGGATGAATTACTATATGGGGGATTAATTACTATATGGGGGATGAATTACTATATGGGGGATGAATTACTATGGGGGATGAATTACTATATGGGGGATTAATTACTATGGGGGATGAATTACTATGGGGGATGAATTACTATATGGGGGATTAATTACTATGCTTACTATGGGGGAATATTACTATACTTACTATGGATGACACATACACATCATTCATCTACTCTTGGTCCGGCCCCCGGGTCCAATATATGAACCCATTGCGGCCCTCAAGTCAAAAAGTTTGCCCACCCCTGCTCTAGAGGATAAAAGGAGATACACAGTATGTAAGCATCTCTATGAGTTGTCTTTTAGGTTCACCTGTCATTTGGATGACTGTTCAGGTGACAGATGATTTTTAATTCTGACTGTGCTTCTAGTGGGGT
The DNA here is from genome assembly GCF_062004578.1 of Staurois parvus. Lineage (NCBI taxonomy): Eukaryota > Metazoa > Chordata > Amphibia > Anura > Ranidae > Staurois > Staurois parvus. Next base: position 277,458 of record NW_028318678.1, on the reverse strand, counting down.
GTATATAAAGTAGATCCTCTGTCTGAGAATTTCCTTTTATTTTTATTTCTTTTCCATTATTGTATTTGAACATTTCCTGTTTCAATGTTTTTGTTGTTTCAATAAAAGAAATTTACAAACTTATGTCTCTTGGTCCTACATCTCTGCACACTGTATGTACGGTAGATGTACAATACATACTATATGTATTTAATAGAAGCCGAATAAAAGGCCATCAAACGGAGCTGAGTTCCAAGGGGGTCTGAAAAATGTGTCCTATTATGTAGAAAGGTAAAAGCAGGCCCGGGTTGCTCTGTTGACCAGGTCACATCATTGCAGTTCCGCTTTAGTGCTGGTTCACACAAGTACAATTTTGGATGTGACTTGAGTCGCACAGAATCACATGCCAAGGAAATCACACTATATTCAATGGAGCCCATTCTCATCAATGTGACTCAGCACGGTGCGATTTTGGAAAAGGTTCCTGTGCTACTTTAGTGCGATTCACAGTGTGACCTGGCCCCATAGAATATCCAAAAATGCAGCCAAGTTGCATTGAAGTTGCACTACATAATCACACTAAAAATATCTGCAAAATTGCATGACAGTACTGTGAACTGAGCCTTATCCAGAGCAAACTATGTAATATTACCTCAACTATATCAACCATTAATCACTCATAGGGTGCATTAGAGAAGACATAAGCTCCAAGATGGACAAAAAAGGAGGTAAAGGTAGCAAAGATAAAAAGCTGGGAAATCGGCCGAATCGTCTAAATCGGCCGCAAATTTCCCAACATAACCGATAATCTGAAAGTGCCAAATACACCAAAACGGCTGACAAATTAATCCACTAACGGTACGAAAATCGGCCGATTTTTCTTTCGGACGAAAAATCGGACGATTAACGACCCATCTATGGCCTGCATTAGTTTACGTATTCACATATAGCGATTGTGGCTGTGGCTTCCAGGCAGGAAAATACGCCCGAATTTTACGTCACGTGGCCCCAGGCTCTCGTGTGCATGAAGCTTTAAAATACTTGCCATTTTTTTCATGAAGCCTAATCCAGAAGATCCTGTTTTTTGTTATGCTACTGTCTATCACACATGATTTTCAAGCCTTTGCTAAGGATATTTTTCATCCAAGAAAATATAAGAGATGAGTGTCTGAGAGTTTCTGGAAAAATAGTCCAAGAGAATTTAAAGTGGAACTAAACTTACTTAAACAGCATTAACTGTTTTAATCCTTGTGCTGCTAGCATTAGTAAATAGATAGAAAGGTGTATTATATTTACTTGTTTTAAACTTTTTCTTCAGTTGTTTCCTGGTTTCTGGCCTAGGCCAAAATTATGTCATACAACCCAGGAGTCTTCAACTGGAGGAGGGGCTTTCTCAGCTAAGCACACCCTCCTGCCTGCATGCCTGAGCTAAGGGTAGATGAATTCCAGGAAGTAAATTGTTCATGAATCATTGGCTCTTACTCAAGATTGGTGCAGCTAGAAATGCTATGGGGATGTTTTTCAAAGTGATTTCTCAACAAAATAAAGCATAGAGACATGGATGGATGGACAAGTCTGCTTTGAATATAAAAATTAATTAAACAGTGCTTTTTAAGTATATTTCATCATTTTATATATGTGTTTCATTATATATCTCGGTCAGTGTGTTAGATAAGACACTAATTATATTTATTATTATATATGCTCATAGCCCTGAATGGGGGCCCTTGAAAAGCGTTGGCTTTGTCTTAATGATTGAAAATAACTTGGGACCTGTGGAGTGGCACTTCTGTATTTTATCCTGTATTCATATTTCCCCAAAGCTGTTCATACACGGGCAAATTTCATCCTGTGGCCAAAATTCAAACCCTGGGTTGGCATGTCGACACCTTCCCGCCTGACAGCCTTCGATCCAAAAATCAAAGAAGCCAGTTTGAATATTGTTAGCCAAACAGCACCTGCATCCAATCAGATGCAGCCAATGTTTGGGTATTCTGACAGCCGCAGGTACCAGCTGTCGGAATGCATTGAGTAATCCACCAATTGAAAAATATTGTGAATGCCCTCGCAAATCCTCAGTCATCCCCTAACGCACCTTCTGTGGCCCAACTGCAGCAAGGCTCAGTAAGTGAATAATTATATTTTATCTCAGACACTCAACAAGATCTGTTTGCATTGACTTTCTAACAATGACTTGCTATCATTATTGCATTGGAGTTATTTGTGTATGATCACTATACCCCCAGAGTGTATGATCACTATTACCCCAGAGTGTATGATCACTATACCCCCAGAGTGTATGATCACTATTCCCCCAAAGTGTATGATCACTATTCCCCCAGAGTGTATGATCACTATACCCCTAAAGTGTATGATCACTATTCCCCCAGAGTGTATGATCACTATACCCCTAAAGTGTATGATCACTATACCCCTAAAGTGTATGATCACTATACCCCCAGAGTGTATGATCACTATACCCCCAGAGTGTATGATCACTATTCCCCCAAAGTGTATGATCACTATTCCCCCAGAGTGTATGATCACTATACCCCCAGAGTGTATGATCACTATTTCCCCAAAGTGTATGATCACTATTCCCCCAGAGTGTATGATCACTATACCCCCAGAGTGTATGATCACTATTCCCCCAGAGTGTATGATAACTATACCCCCAGAGTGTATGATCACTATTCCCCCAGAGTGTATGATAACTATACCCCCAGAGTGTATGATCACTATACCCCCAGAGTGTATGATGCCCTTAGCCCTGAATGGGGGCCCATGAAAAGCATTGGCTTTGTCTTAATGATTGAAAATAACTTGGGACCTGTGGAGTGGCACTTCTGTATTTTATCCTGTATTCATATTTCCCCGAAGCTGTTCATACACGGAGCAAATTTCATCCTGTGGCCAAAATTCAAACCCTGGGTTGGCATGTCGACACCTTCCCGCCTGACAGCCTTCGATCCAAAAATCAAAGAAGCCAGTTTGAATATTGTTAGCCGAATAGCACCTGCATCCAATCAGATGCAGCCAATGTTTGGGTATTCTGACAGCCGCAGGTACCAGCTGTCAGGATGCTTTGAGTAATCCACCAATTGAAAAATATTGTGAATGCCCTCGCAAATCCTCAGTCATCCCCTAACGCACCTTCTGTGGCCCAACTGCAGCAAGGCTCAGTAAGTGAATAATTATATTTTATCTCAGACACTCAACAAGATCTGTTTGCATTGACTTTCTAACAATGACTTGCTATCATTATCGCATTGGAGTTATTTGGCAGCTTTCCTTATTGACTGTGCCGCAATCCTGACAGATAAGGCGAATGACTGAGAGGTATGGCAATGTGTTATTATCACCCCTACATATCTCTCTCATACTGCAGGAAGTTCAGGGCATCACCAGATTCCTCATCGCCACATGAGGAATGTTATAACACAGCGAGAGATTGCTGTAATCATGACCTGGATGATTTATAAGAAAGAGGAGTACTGTCATTAATGTGTATCTGAGGGTTCATTCACACCACACTATGCACGCAGAACGTGTGCGTTGGTGTACGTTGTCAGTGCGTGCTGCCTTGTTCTACATAATATTATGAACCCCTTCATAATGAAGGTAAAACAAAATCTTAACTGCTGAACATAATTATGCAACATGTCTTAGTAAATCTGTACATATTGCAACCACTTAGTAGACTCAGGTGAACTATACCTTGGTTTTCGTGACAAATTGGGCTTTCATTTGGTAGCAAATAGTAAATTTGACAACACTGGATATCTCCTTTTTTTAGAAAACAAATATAATTTTTTTAAATTTAGCAGTATATTTCGTGCTGTTACAATACCCTGCTACCAAACAGCAACCCAAAATAAATTCTCCTGCTGCTGACGATCAAAGCGATAACACCTACAGTATGTGTATGTTATGTGTTGTTTGCAGCAATACTACGGCCCAGAAATAACAGCGCGCATGTTGCTTTTTTTTTTTTTTTTAATAATTCTAAAGCATACTGAATCTAACACATATACTAAATTTAATTATTTTATTTATTATTTTATTTATTTTTTCCCATACTTTTTTGTTTACATGTTTCCCTTTTTTACAAAACAAATTGTACCTTATTCTCCATTCAAAACAACATAGGGGTTTGCTTTACAGTGACTGATCACTGTGATAGCCAGTCAGATGCTACCATAAGTGATATCAAGTGATCAGGAGCTGGGCCTCCCAGTTCCTGACTGTTGGCAGGAGACCCAGAGATGTCCCTGACAGCTCGGTCTCTGGGCTGTGACTGTGCTGTGCAGCACAAACTCAGAACAAGCACAGTGGAGCATATATGCAGCCCCACAGATAAAGACCCACTACCATGAGGCCACGTGTATGCGTACACTCGGCACTATTCCCCCAGACTGTCCAATCACTATTCTGCCAAAGTGTATGATCACTATACCCCCAGAGTGTATGATCACTATTCCCCCAAAGTGTATGATCACTATTCCCCCAGAGTGTATGATCACTATACCCCCAGAGTGTATGATCACTATACCCCCAGAGTGTATGATCACTATTCCCCCAGAGTGTATGATCACTATACCCCCAGAGTGTATGATCACTATACCCCCAGAGTGTATGATCATTATTTCCCCAGAGTGTATGATCACTATACCCCCAGAGTGTATGATTACTATTCCCCCAGAGTGTATGATCACTATTCCCCCAGAGTGTATGATTACTATTCCCCCAGAGTGTATGATCACTATTCCCCCAGAGTGTATGATCACTATACCCCCAGAGTGTATGATCACTATTCCCCCAGAGTGTATGATCACTATTCCCCCAGAGTGTATGATCACTATACCCCCAGAGTGTATGGTCACAATGTATTATGTTTATACTCATGTGTGTGGCCCGGGTCATTTAATAGTGATTACGTTATCTATTTTATTCATTTGAATAGAGGATCTGTTTGGCCTAATAGGTCTATTACCATTTTTGTGAAATATAATAAAGCTGTTGCTTTCATTTACACCGCTGGTCCTTTTTTAAACTTCTATCTTTTGGGGGAAATTCCTTAACACCCTAGTGTTTAATACTATGTTTCTGGTTTTGAGGACCCCACCATAAACTATTGGTGAGTCGTTGATGACCATAGCAATGCGCCTTTGGCCTCCCTAATTGGGGAGAGGTAACAATAATATAAAAATGTACAGATTTTATTAATCGATTATTGTATGATCACTATTCCCCTCAGAGTGTATGATCACTATTCCCCCAGAGTGTATGATCACTATTCCCCCAGAGTGTATGATCACTATGTTCTCAGACTCTCCAATCCCTATTCCCACAGACTCTCCAAACAATATATTCCCCGAATCTGATCATTGTCCCTCCAGACTGATCACTCTTCCTCCAGACTGTCTGATTACTATTCCCCAAGACTGTCCAATCACATTTCCCCAGACAGTCTGATCACTATCCTCCCAGACTGATCACTATTCCCCCGTACTGTCTGATCACTATTCCCCCAGACTGTCTGATCACTATTCCCCCAGAGTGTATGATCACTATTCCCCCAGAGTGTATGATCACTATTCCCCCAGACTGTCTGATTGCCATTCCCCAGACTGTCTGATCACTATTCCCCCAGAGTGTATGAACACTATTCCCCCAGACTGATTGCCATTCCCCCAGACTGTCTGATCGCCATTCCCCCAGACTGTCTGATCACCATTCCCCCAGACTGTTTGATCACTATTCCCCCAGAGTGTATGAACACTATTCCCCCAGACTGATCGCCATTCCCCCAGACTGTCTGATCGCCATTCCCCCAGACTGTCTGATCGCTATTCCCCAGACTGTCTGATCGCCATTCCCCCAGACTGTCTGATCGCCATTCCCCCAGACTGTCTGATCGCCATTCCCCCAGACTGTCTGATCGCCATTCCCCCAGACTGTCTGATCGCCATTCCCCCAGACTGTCTGAACACTATTCCCCCAGACTGTCTGATCACTATTCCCCCAGTCTGTCTGATCGCCATGTCCCCAGACTGTCTGATCGCCATTCCCCCAGACTGTCTGATCGCCATTCCCCCAGACTGTCCGATCACTATTCCCCAGACTGTCCGATCACTATTCTCCCAGACTGATCACTATTCCCCAGAATGTCTGATCGCCATTCCCCCAGACTGTCTGATCGCTATTCCCCAGACTGTCTGATCGCTATTCCCCAGACTGTCTGATCGCCATTCCCCCAGACTGTCTGATCGCCATTCCCCCAGACTGTCTGATCGCCATTCCCCCAGACTGTCTGATCGCCATTCCCCCAGACTGTCTGATCGCCATTCCCCCAGACTGTCTGATCGCCATTCCCCCAGACTGTCTGATCGCCATTCCCCTAGACTGTCTGATCGCCATTCCCCCAGACTGTCTGATCGCCATTCCCCCAGACTGTCTGATCGCTATTCCCCCAGACTGTCTGATCGCCATTCCCCCAGTCTGTCTGATCGCCATTCCCCCAGACTGTCTGATCGCCATTCCCCCAGACTGTCTGATCGCCATTCCCCCAGACTGTCTGATCACTATTCCCCAGACTGTCCGATCACTATTCTCCCAGACTGATCACTATTCCCCAGACTGTCCGATCACTATTCCCCAGACTGTCCGATCACTATTCCCCAGACTGTCCGATCACTATTCCCCAGACTGTCTGATCACTATTCCCCCAGACTGATCACTATTCTCCCAGACTGTCTGATCACTATTCTCCCAGACTGATCACCATTCTCCCAAACTGATCACTATTCCCCAGACTGTCCGATCACTATTCCCCCAGACTGATCACTATTCCCCAGACTGTCCGATCACTATTCCCCAGACTGTCTGATCACTATACCCCCAGACTGCCTGATCACTATTCCCCCAAACTGTCTGATCACTATTCCCCCAGAGTGTATGATCACTATTCCCCAAGACTGTCCAATCACATTTCCCCAGACAGTCTGATCACTATCCTCCCAGACTGATCACTATTCCCCCGTACTGTCTGATCACTATTCCCCCAGAGTGTATGATCACTATTCCCCCAGACTGATTGCCATTCCCCCAGACTGTCTGATCGCCATTCCCCCAGACTGTCTGATCACTATTCCCCCAGACTGTTTGATCACTATTCCCCCAGAGTGTATGAACACTATTCCCCCAGACTGTTTGATCACTATTCCCCCAGAGTGTATGAACACTATTCCCCCAGACTGATCGCCATTCCCCCAGACTGTCTGATCGCCATTCCCCCAGACTGTCTGATCGCCATTCCCCAGACTGTCTGATCGCCATTCCCCCAGACTGTCTGATCGCCATTCCCCCAGACTGTCTGATCGCCATTCCCCCAGACTGTCTGATCGCCATTCCCCCAGACTGTCTGATCGCCATTCCCCCAGACTGTCTGATCGCCATTCCCCCAGACTGTCTGATCGCCATTCCCCCAGACTGTCTGATCGCCATTCCCCCAGACTGTCTGAACACTATTCCCCCAGACTGTCTGATCACTATTCCCCCAGTCTGTCTGATCGCCATGTCCCCAGACTGTCTGATCGCCATTCCCCCAGACTGTCTGATCGCCATTCCCCCAGACTGTCTGATCACTATTCCCCAGACTGTCCGATCACTATTCTCCCAGACTGATCACTATTCCCCAGAATGTCTGATCGCCATTCCCCCAGACTGTCTGATCGCCATTCCCCCAGACTGTCTGATCGCCATTCCCCCAGACTGTCTGATCGCCATTCCCCCAGACTGTCTGATCGCCATTCCCCCAGACTGTCTGATCGCCATTCCCCCAGACTGTCTGATCGCCATTCCCCCAGACTGTCTGATCACTATTCCCCCAGACTGTCTGATCACTATTCCCCCAGTCTGTCTGATCGCCATTCCCCCAGACTGTCTGATCGCCATTCCCCCAGACTGTCTGATCGCCATTCCCCCAGACTGTCCGATCACTATTCCCCAGACTGTCCGATCACTATTCCCCAGAATGTCCGATCACTATTCCCCAGACTGTCTGATCACTATTCCCCCAGACTGATCACTATTCTTCCAGACTGTCTGATCACTATTCTCCCAGACTGATCACCATTCTCCCAAACTGATCACTATTCCCCAGACTGTCCGATCACTATTCCCCCAGACTGATCACTATTCCCCAGACTGTCCGATCACTATTCCCCAGACTGTCTGATCACTATACCCCCAGACTGCCTGATCACTATTCCCCCAAACTGTCTGATCACTATTCCCCCAGACTGTCCGATCACTGTTCCCCCAGACTGTCCGATCACTGTTCCCCCAGACTGTCTGATCACTGTTCCCCCAGAGTGTATGATCACTATTCCCCAGACTGTCTGATCGCTATACCCCCAGACTGCCTGATCACTATTCCCCCAAACTGTCTGATCACTATTCCCCCAGACTGTCCGATCACTGTTCCCCCAGACTGTCCGATCACTGTTCCCCCAGACTGTCCGATCACTGTTCCCCCAGACTGTCTGATCACTGTTCCCCCAGACTGTCTGATCATTGTTCCCCCAGACTGTCCGATCATTATTCCCCCAGACTGTCCGATCATTATTCTCCCAGACTGTCTAATCACTATTCCCCAAGACTGTCTGATCATTATTCCCCCAGATTGTCTGATCACTATTCCTCTATACTGTCTGATCATTATTTCCCTGTACTGCCTGATCACAATTCTCCCAGACTCCCAGTCCCATCACTATTAGACCAGGGGCCTCTAAACCTTCTAAAGAAAGGGACAGTTTACTGTCCTTCAGACTTTAGGATTGCCAGACTGTGGCCATTGGAAGTAGAAATTGCCCTGGCAATTGCATCTGGCAGTGCATCTTTGGCATTAGGGGAGGTTTTAGTGAGAGAAATAGTGCCGCATCGTTGGTGTCAGTGGGATGGATAGTGCCCCGTCATTGGTATCAGTGGAAGGAACAACGCCACATCATTGGTATTACTGGGAGGAATTGTGCTCCATTGGTGTCAGTGGAAGGAATGGTGCTCTATCATTGGTGTCAGTTGAAGGAATAGTGCCCCATCATTGGTGTCACTAGGAGGAATAGTGCCCCATCGTTGATGACAGTGGAAGGAATAGTGCCCCATCATTGGTGTCAATGTAAAAAATAATGCCTCATTATTGGTGTCAGTGGGAGGAATAACAACTCATTGTTGTGTCAGTGGAAAGAAAAGTGTTCCAAGGGCCAGATAAAGACAAGCAAATGGCTCCATCAGGCCCCTGAGCCACAGTTTGGAGGCCACTGCTCTAGACTGTCCCTTCACTATTTCTCCATGCTAGAAAGTGTGGGAAGGGAGGTGTGTCTATTTCTTTACACCATTTATTGGCCTACTTAAGTTGGACTAGCAGGTCTACATTTTAGCTCTGAGGTAGGGGGTTCATCTCCCGAAACGCGTTAGCCTATCCCTTATAAGGTGTTTGAATCCATTGGACTGTCCTTACGGATCACCTGTTCTGTTTTTATCCCTTTTGGTTTGTGAGTATGTATCTATAATTTTTCAATAAATATGTGGTGTACCACGTTAATGCACGAGGGGAGTGCGCCCTTGTTTGTTTTTGTTCACCATCACCTAGATTTCCCGATCTCTGAAGGGCTGCACCTCAACGTTTGGCATTCAGAATCTTCTTTAGTCTGCATGAAGATTTGAGCGCTGGTTTCGTTTTGTTCTTTTGGATGTATTTCTCCAAGCTGTTCAACTATGCCCAGCTACTCACTGCAGCTTGTGCAGAGGTATGATTGGCCGAAGTTTGAACTGGCCATTCAGTAGACATTGATCCACCAGAAGAACATCCAGGGACTTTGGCTCCGACCTCCATGTTCAAAGTCCTGGATAGAAAATCAGAGCTGCCCTATAAATCGCTAAATAGCACCAGTCTTCCCACTGCTGCAGCAGCATGTTGACCCAGTACCCTGCAATCAAAGGCCCTAACCACCGCAAAGGTAAGAATGGAGAACACGTGGCCTAACATTTTTCTGCGTCTTTAGCATTCACCGTCTTTAACATTCATTGAAAATGACTTTGAACTACGATTGTAAGTGCTGCAGGGATTGACGGCTTATCTGATTAGACTGACAAGAAATATGACTTCATCCTGGAGCAGAAAATGACCTGTGTCTGGGTGGACTGGTTAGAACCAGGTTATAATCTCAAGGCCATGGACTCCATAACAAGAGAATAATTGAAATTCAGCCGAAGGGAAGCCAGAGGGATGTTCAGAAAAAAACAAACTTTTCAGTCTATTGCTCACAACTGTTCTAATTTCTTCTTATATGTTCCACAATAGTCTGATGTATAGAGCTCTATATACAAATGCACTAATCACTCATCCAATGTTTTTAATGGATCTGCTGCTTCACTACACCTGATCTTAGCCAAAAGGCAGAGAAGAGATATTCATCTGCTACTTTAAAGTGCATATCTAGATAAATGTCAAGTGTGGCGTAAAGATCGGATATTGCTTTGTGTGTACATTCATGAAATGCTCATTGATCTTCTCCTCTTATCTCTTCTAGGGTTCACCAGCTGATTCTGCCAGTTTTTTCCATTACGTGTGATTTCCTGCAGAGGGCAGACAACACTCTAAGACCACTTCTAAATTAGAACAGCGTTGTCAGTCCTCGCCACTGCACCTCTCCAAGATGACGTGGCCATGTAGAAATGTAGTCCAGCACAGAAAGAATCAGTAATTATTCAACAGTGGCTTTTATAAATATGAGCACCGCATCTCTGAAGAGTAGTTAATGAATAAATGACACAAGAAAACTTTTTGGGACTTTTCATGTGCTACATAATGTGGTTGTAAACCTCAGAGAAGAAATATGAACAAAGCATATCCCTCTATAGTGTGTACTTGTCTCAATCCAGAACACTTAGGGGTTTATTTACTAAAGCTGGAGAGTCCAAAATCAGACTCCCTTCTGCATAGAAACCAATCAGCTTCTAACCTCAGCTTGTTCAATGAAGCTTTGGCAATGAAACCTGGAAGCTGATTGGTTCCTATGCAAAAGTGAGTCTGATTTTGCACTCTCCAGCTTTAGTAAATAAACCCCTTAGTGTCATTTCTGTCTGCTTCCTCCTCTATCATCATGAGTCACTTCTGACATGTTTTCCTGACACCAAGAGAAAAAAGGTGACAGGGGAAAGATCAACAGGACACAGCTTCTGATTAACAGCCTCACCTCTGTCCCTGTGTGCTTTGTGAAGGTTGTGTGTCCCTTCCCTCCAATCAGCTCTCACTGAACTCTGCAGAGCGTAACGTCAGCACCCCACCCCCTGCTTTCTGAATGCTCAGACAAGCTGTATAAATTCTGGACTTTGAATGGATGTGGAGAAGACAAAACTGCAGATAAACAGGCACAACTTATGTAGGAAGATTTGTTTAATCTCCGTGTATCACCTGAGGCCAGTCACTTCACTGGGTATATGGAAGGGTTTACCACCACTTTAAAATATCAGATTATAAATTGTATATAGGATATATTCATATCATTCATATTATATATATTGTATAGTAGATATTCATATAATTTATTCTGCCTTCTTCCTGATGAAGCTAGTTAATATGCCAGTGAAACGCGTCGAAGAATAAGTGTGCTCACCACTTTAATAAGGACCATAGAATATACAGTACATGAATAGTAAGTTTGTTAGTATTTTAACTATGTCATATCATATATGTTCTATGTATATAGTTGAGGTACAGGGGCGGACTGACCATTTGGAAACTTGGGCACTGCCCGAGGTCAGTAGGGGGCCCCATGAGATGCCCCTGGTACCTTTTTCATAGGCTTTTTGAGTTTGGGCAAGGACACAGGGGCCCCATGATCTCCTATTGCCCGGGGGCCCCATGAGTTGTCAGTCCGCTCCTGTTGAGGTATACTGACTGTTGGCTGGAATCCATTGAACACACTTCATCAGCACTCCACATGTGACTTATGTTGAAATGTTTTATGTTTTTTTTTTAACAATAAGTGATAGGAATGTCTCCTATATATAATCTCCTCTTATTTTAACCACTTCCCGTGTGGCCCATGTATATAAACAGCCGGACGGGAGCAGTGCATGGGCGGGTGGCCGTTTAAAAATGTCCTCCCCGCTTCCCTGCTGGTGCGCGCTCCCTGGGACCTCTGTGTGACCCGGTGCCTGCTGTCGGGACCTCTGTGTGAGGTCCCAATCATGTGATCACTGATTGGCCAATCAGTGATCACATGAATAGTAGTAAGCACGATGTCACTTCTGACATCATTGCTTACTATGTGTGAAATCTGTGAATGATCACAGAGATCACATGGTACAAGGCTATTCACAACAGCCTTGCACCATGTGACAAGCTGTGACCAATCACAGCTCTCACAGTATTTCTCAATGGCTGCAAGAATGCAGCCAGAGAGAAGGAAAAATGATTGCTTTTACAGCCTTTATGGGTGTAAAAGCAATCAGTGTATAAAAAAAAAATCTTCATCACCCCCCACAAGTAGTACAGTGTCACTATGGTGACACTGTACTGCTAGGGTGACAGTATGTTAAAAAAAAACATAAATAATGTAAAAAAATAAAATAAAAATGTAAAAAACTTTTTTTAAAATTATAATTTTTGGTTATAAACTAATTTGCGTTTTTGTTTTTTTACTAAAAAGATAACTGGATAAATATTGGCCAAGATTTATGAAGAAAGATTAATTATTTGCGAAATTTTATAAGAAAAACACTTTTCTCCCCCAAATTTTTGGACTTTTTCATTTATATAGCAAAAAAAAAAAAATCACAGTGGTGAATAAATACCGCCAAAATAAAGTTTTATCTGTCTCAAAAAATGCTAAAAAATTCATATGAGTACAGTGTTGCATGACTGCGCAATTGTCATTCAAAGTGTGATAGCACTGAAAGCTGAAAATTGGCCTGGACAGGAAGGGGGTTAAAGTGTCCGGACTTGAAGTGGTTAAGTAGCACCTGAAAAGTCCCAAAATGTTTTCTAGTTTCATTTATTCATCTGCTAGTCTCCAGGGATGTGCTGCATATACTTATGAAAGCTGCCTTGAATAATTGTTATTTCCTTCCATGTAGGACTGCATTTCCACATGGCCATGTCATCTTGAACAGATGCAGTAGGGAGGGCTGACAACGCTGTTAACAGCGGTCTTACAGCGTCGTCAGCCTTCTGCAGGAAACCACATGTATTGGAAATAACTGTCAGGATCAACAAGTGAAACCTATAAAAGGTTTTCAGTAGCACCTGAAAAGTCCCAAAAAGTTTTTTTGTTTAATTTTTCTTCAACATGAAAGAAAGGTGCCCCCTACCTTGAGATATGGAGTTTATTTACTTATACTGCATGGTACAAAATCTGATGCAGCTCTACATAGAAACCAATCAGCTTCCAGGCAGGGGCAGACTGACAACTCACGGGGCCCCTGGGCAATAGGGGATCATGGGGCCCCTGTGTCCTTGCCCAAACTCAAAAAAGCCTATGAAAAAGGTACCGGGGGCATCTCATGAGGCCCCCTACCGACCCCGGGCCCTCAGGTTTCCAAATGGTGAGTCCGCCCCTGCTTCCAGGTTTTATTGTCAAAGTTTAACTGAACAAGCTGAGGTTAGAAGCTGATTGGCCGCACAGTTTGGGGCAGTGGGTTGTGTCGCACTGCGCTATGCTGATAAAAAGTAATGCATACAGTACTTTTTTCTGAACACTACAGCAGTGCAGTGGTGTGATCCGGCACACAGGAGAGTCATTTTGCATTGTCCATGTGGTGGGACTGTGATGGAATAGCCATCCAACGCAGTCCCACTACATGTGGTGTGAAGCAGCTCTGAGGTGCATTGCTTTTGCGGCAGCCCATTCAAATGAATAGACTGTCAACGTACCAAAATATCCAAAAACACAGATATGCACCATTTTTGGCAACGCAATGCAGTAGTGCACTACCTTGTGATCTGGTGCACTGCAATGCATATGGTCTGGAGATGCGTTGCCCTAACGTGCGTTTTTGCACTGGAAAGGTGTGAATAAGCCCTCCTTTATTCTCGCAGTCTGCTAATGTGCAGCGTAAGCGGCTTGTACTGCACTAGCCCAGACATGAAGGGTGTCTCGCCGCAAAAATACTTCCCCACTGACACATCCATCAGTCAGTGTCCCATCTGCTGGCTCAGTGTGAAATCAGTGACTTCTCTCATCCACGGGGCATCCATGCAATTCAGAAGAAATCTTTTGTTGTGACAGAGCAAAGCAGGGCAAAGGCAGCCAATTATTATGTTTTTATTATCCCCCTTGCTGTAACAATGGCTCAGCACCAAACGTCACTGTTTTTTTTTTCTGCACGTACCGCAAAAGGAGCTCTAAATTCTGACATTTCATTTGCTAAGGCACTGAGTGTCATAAAAAAATGTCATGGCGTGTTTTAATCATTAAGCACTGCTGTCCCCCTTTTTTTAATCACTTTTGCATCTTAGTGCTGCTGATCTCCTGCAGCCTCTTTCAACCACTTCTGGACTACATGCACTTGCTCCAGGGTCAGCGGCACATTAGTATTTGGCACCGCTTCCTGATGACCATATCTGAGCAATGTGTGGCATGCTAACACCCCTGTCCTCTGCCTTTGCAGCTTAAAGGGGAACTTCACCTGAAAAGAGAAGTACAGCTGATCCTCTTTCCCCCTCTTTCTGTACTGGAAGTTTTTTCTTTTTTTCTGGGAGCAGGTACTAATTTCTGACAGTTACCCACTCCCACCCCCACCCCTTGCTGGTATTGCCTGGGACACGTCACATGATACCGCAGGACCATTCAGACAGTGCAGTGCATCTTGCACATGTGCCATGGGAATCCAGCTTTGAAACACCAGGAAGTGACAGCCAGCTTCCTATAAGCAAGATGGCGGCGCCAAGGACCTAAAGACTGGCGAAGAACCAGGCCAGGTGATGACTGCGCTGGAACCCTCTACTTTTAAGTGTCTATAAATTAAAAGTCACCAGTTACAGTATTTGCAGCTGCTGATTTTAAATTTTTTTCACCAGAGCTCCTCTTTGAGGGGGAAAAAACGTGGAGTGTTTTTAGCCCCCCCCCAACCACAAATCTAAAGGAGCCCTTAAAGTGTTACTAAACCTAGGACCCTGCATTCACTATACCTGGTCTCCCCAGGCCCTGCATTCGCTATATCTGGTCTCCCCGGACCCTGCATTCACTATATCCACTCTCCCCGGACCCTGCATTCACTATATCTGGTCTCCCCAGACCCTGGATTCACTATATCTGGTCTTCCTGGACCCTGCATTCACTATATCTGGTCTCCCCGGACCCTGCATTCACTATATCTGGTCTCCCCAGACCCTGGATTCACTATATCTGGTCTCCCCAGGCCCTGCATTCGCTATATCTGGTCTCCCCAGACCCTGCATTCACTATATCCGCTCTCCCCGGACCCTGCATTCACTATATCTGGTCTCCCCAGGCCCTGCATTCACTATATCTGGTCTCCCCAGACCCTGGATTCACTATATCTGGTCTCCCCAGGCCCTGCATTCGCTATATCTGGTCTCCCCGGACCCTGCATTCACTATACCTGGTCTCCCCGGACCCTGCATTCACTATATCTGGTCTCCCCAGACCCTGCATTCACTATATCTGATCTCTCTGGACCCTGCATTCACTATATCTGATCTCTCTGGACCCTGCATTCACTATATCTGGTCTCCCCAGACCCTGGATTCACTATATCTGGTCTCCCTGGACCCTGCATTCACTATATCTGGTCTCCCCGGACCCTGCATTCACTATATCTGGTCTCCCCAGACCTTGGATTCACTATATCTGGTCTCCCCAGGCCCTGCATTCGCTATATCTGGTCTCCCCGGACCCTGCATTCACTATATCTGGTCTCCCCGGACCCTGCATTCACTATATCCGCTCTCCCCAGACCCTGCATTCACTATATCCGCTCTCCCCGGACCCTGCATTCACTATATCTGGTCTCCCCAGACCCTGGATTCACTATATCTGGTCTCCCCAGGCCCTGCATTCGCTATATCTGGTCTCCTCGGACCCTGCATTCACTATATCTGTTTTCCCAGGACCCTGCATTCACTATATCTGGTCTCCCCAGACCCTGGATTCACTATATCTGGTCTCCCCAGGCCCTGCATTCGCTATATCTGGTCTCCCCGGACCCTGCATTCACTATACCTGGTCTCCCCGGACCCTGCATTCACTATATCTGGTCTCCCCAGACCCTGCATTCACTATATCTGATCTCTCTGGACCCTGCATTCACTATATCTGGTCTCCCCAGACCCTGCATTCACTATATCTGGTCTCCCAGGACCCTGCATTCACTATATCCAGTCTCTCCGGACCCTGCATTCACTATATCTAGTCTCCCAGGACCCTGCATTCACTATATCTGCTCTCCCAGGACCCTGCATTCACTATATCTGGTCTCCCACAGTACACACAACATGAAAATGCAATTATTTTAGTAAATATAAACTGCTAAATACCTTTTCTCATCATATATAGCAGTCTAGTGACTTCAATCAGTGTCCAGCAAAGCACTGGTTAAAGCTTGTAGGAGGAGTTTTCTCTAGGAGGATGCAGAACCCCTGACCACTGTCTGGAGAGTGCTGATTGGCCCTGTGCTGATCACATGCACTCTCCCAGGGAAAAAAAAAACCTCTCTAGCAATATACACCAAATTGAGCACGTACAGTATCTCCACACAATATGTCCTATCAGGAGACAAGAGGGGGACACTGGAAGAAGGGGAGAATCAGAGAAGACAGGATCAAACAGCATTTTTACACAATGCAGGGGATTAACCCCTTAGGTTCCACAGTCAGTATCACAAGCATGCTTTACTGCATATACAGACTAATTGTACTGTTGTGGGTTTAGTAACACTTAAAAAACCTGGTGCACAGCACTGCAACCACCTGAATTACATGTGGCTGTGTAGTGGTCCCAGGGTCACGCTTCGTGGTGGTATCACCTCCCGAATACAGCAAGTTGTATAATTATCAGTGCAATCACAACCATGTGTTCTGACATGCCTCCTTGCACTGGAAAGGTGTGAATAAGCCCTAATTTATTCTTGTAGCCTGCTAATGTACATCAGCTGGGCAGTTGGGTGGGGGTGTAAAATTGTGGCTCATCTGCCTATTTGTATGCTCCCCCCTTGTAAACAAGGCTGCATTCACACTGGCACGTCTCCTAAATAAAATTGTGGGTTTTGCCATGCGTCTCAGAAAAACGCTGCAAACATGCTGCAATCGCGGGTCGCGCTTGCAGTGCACTTAATTGATAATGGCACCCCAAGCGCGGGTAGCAGACACTTATTTTGCTGCATGATTGTTGCTTGACACAATACGCACTGAAAAAAACGCCTGATGTTCCACGACTAAAAAAGTTCTGGAGCTACAGTACTTTGGGGCGCTTGTCATGTGTAGGGCAGTCCATTCAAGTGAATGGGATGCCCTAGGCGCAGCGTGCGTTAATGACATGCAAAAAAACGGAAGTGGGAACATGTGTTCTCACTACGCTCAGGTGTGAATGAGGCCAAAGGCCTTGTGCACATGGGCATATAAATGTATGCTCCAAATATGCTGCCAGAAGGCTGGAAGTTGGCAGAAAAATGCCTCTAATCTTGTGTATTTATAAGTGTATGAGCACTACCTCATTCTATTGGTTGGAATGTTAATGTGGTAATAAACCCAAAACCAATAATGTCATATATTGTATCTTCCCAGTCAGTAGATGTGGTGGCTGCATTAGTTTTTTTCCCTATAGTTTCACCTGGTGATCTGGCCAGTAACACACCTCCAGTAGTAGGGTTCACATTATATGGAGAACTCCCGCGGCGCTTTACCGCTGTGACAGCTCATCGTTGCCGACTGTGGTAGGGGTCAGTGTGATGCGTGATTCAGAGTACCGCAACATCCCTTCTTTTTTTTGATTTGTAAGAACTTTTTTGTACAAAACGTACACTTCATTACTGCGATGTCGTGAGTTATACTGTGCTGCACTGCCTGACATTGCGGTGCGATTCGAGACGGTGCGCTGCAATAAAATGCAGTATGTCTGCTGTCCTTTTATGATGTGCCCTCTGTTCTTTCTCCATTCAGTATATTTGGATTCCCCCGGTCTTTTGAGGGCAGCAAGGTGTGCATATTCCAGGACATTCATGATGTGGTTCTAGCCAGGGGCGGACTGACCATTTGGAAACTCGGGCACTGCCCGAGGGCCCGGGGTCAGTAGGAGGCCCCATGAGATGCCCCTGGTACCTTTTCATAGGCTTTTTTGAGTTTGGGCAAGGACACAGGGGCCCCATGATCCCCTATTGCCTGGGGGCCCCATGAGTTGTCAGTCCGCCCCTGGTTCTAGCCTACATTGAGTGCATCCCCAAGCGCAGGAGCATTTGTGTTTGCTGATAATGAAAAAAGGCCAGACGCCGCTAACAACAGAAATTCAGACATGCTGCGTTTTACGCCGCACATCTCAGTGCATCGCTGCGTTTTTTTCTGTATCCGCGCTCAGAGTCTGCGTCAATCTATAGTCAAACCCTTGCATGCCCGGCTCACTTTTAAAAATGCGCTCCACTGACGGGCCACTGTTAACCCCCCCATGTTTTATTTTCTGTGTCTGATTTCCCCTAAAAGATTAATACATTTAAAAAGCAAAAAAAAGCAAAGGATCTTTGGATGAAACTGGAAATAAAAGTTCCAGGCAAAGCAATTCCACTTTTAGACGGAGTTCTCACGTTTTAGGGACAATTTCTCCCAGAAAACAAAACAAAGACCCCAAATGTTTTGCAGCCCAGGATCCATCCGGGTACTTCAGATCCGAGGCTCCGCCTGTGTTTGGACCCGGAGGGATCCGGCGGAGTTTTGGGAAGACTCGGCGTCACGTGAATCAGGGTGTGCGAAGCCTTGAATGAGCGAACGGGGGAGGGCGTGGCCGGGAACCGGCTCACGTGACCTCGCCTGCTGCTGCGGCTACCTGCGAGAGCCGAAGGGGGCAGATCAGTTCGGGAGCCGCGATCGAGCAGCAGGGAGAATCCGGGACTGAGACCGGCTGCGGGACAGCAGGGGGGGCCCCGGGACTGGAACCTGCTGCCATTCATCAGGGGGGCCACTCCGTGCACTATGGACTATTGTGTGCCCCGGGACTGGAGTGCTGAGCAATGACACACGGCTAACAAAAGTTCACTTCGGGAAGATCTCATCTCAGGACTTTCTACCAGCTGGATCTGATCCCTGGGGATCCACAGCAGGATCAGATCACTGGCTCTGCTCACCAGGATCCACTCAGGAATCTGATTCCCCCCCCCCCCACAGGATCCATTATAGGATCTGAACACCCCCCCAGGATCCACTCAGGAATCTGATTGCCCCCCCCCCAGGATCCACTATAGGATCCACTCAGGAAACTGATCCACCAAGGAATAAGCTCATACCAGGATCCACTGCAACCAGATCAACTGCCACTTCGGTAACAGGGTGAGCCTAACTAATACCTACTGAAAGATCCACTTAAGCAGGAGTACCTTGTATAGACATAATTCTGGATCTAACTCAGCAGGATCCACTGATGTAGGGATCAGGAACCTTGGAAGGAGGATCGTGTACCAGGAACCTAAGTAGTGGCCTGTATCAGGTCCACTTTTGGATCTGTTTTCCTGGAACCTAAGTAGAAGACTATCGGGTCCACTTCTGGTTTGTTGTAGACTTTTTCAGGTCCATTTCTGGTTCGATCTGCCAGGAACCAAAGCAGTGGGTTCTATCAGGTCCACTTCTGGTGAGTTCTACCTGGAACCTAAGTAGAAGACGCTATTGAGTCCATTTTTGGTCTTTTGTAGACTTTATCAGGACCACTTCTGGTTTGATCTACCAGAAACCTAAGTAGTGGGTTTTATCAGGTCCACTTCTGGTCAGTTCTACCAGGAACTCAAGTAGAAGACTCTATTCAGTCCATTTCTGGATCTGTTCTCCTGGAACCTAAGTAGAAGACTATCAGGTCCACTTCTGGTCTGTTGTAGAATCCATTAAGTCCACTTCTTGTCAGTTCAACGAGAAACTTAAGTAGAAGACTCCTCTATCAGGTTCACTTCTGGATCCGTTCCAGTAGGACCAGGTTCTCATCTAGTAAGGTCCACTACAATAAGTCATATTCTCAAGGTGCTCAGAGACTCAGAGGATTCTCTAGAGCAGTGACATTCTCTAGCCATGGCTCTCTCCCAGCTCCAGTGTTTGGACAACAACCATGTCAACTGGAGGTCCAGTGAAACCAAACCAGAGTTCTTCTACAGCGAGGAGCAGCGGCTAGCCCTGGAGGCTCTGATGTCCTCCGGAGAGGAAACTTATCATGAAGTAGTAAAAAAGGAGAACATCAGGGATTTCCTGTCTGAGTTGGAACTGGCTAAGCTTGCCAGCAAAGTAGAGGCATTTGACCCTGACTCAAGCCATCCAAAGAAGAATGGAGACAAACCTGAACCAGAGGTAGAAGGGGAGCCCCAACAAGACGATGCAGAACACTCGTTGGAATACTGGCCGGATAAGTCGGACTGCTCCATCCCAGAGCTGGACTTGGGATGGCCGGATACCGTGGCCTACAGAGGGGTAACCCGGGCCACTGTGTACATGCAGCCTCCAATTGATGGACAGCCTCACATTAAGGAGGTGGTCAGGAAGATGATCACTCAGGCTCAGAGGGTAAGTTACTGGTAATTCGATTTTGAAATCAATCTACTGGTATAAGGTTACTTATGACACGCCAGCTGTTAAAGTGCAGGTCCCACAAAGCAGAGCCAATATGGAACCCTGGGATTTGTAGTTCTGCAATAGCTGGCATGAGTCCATATGTCACTGAAAAATCTTAAGGCCCCAGAAGGGTTTATTTCTTGTGTTTTTATTGGAGAGGCGAGTTCCACCACCCATACTGGAACATTCACATTGACCCCTGCCCCAGAGGAGCTCACAACAGCAATTCCAACCTAGGTTCCTCCAGTAGTTGCTAGTGTTTTTTGATATGTGGATTCTGATTGATCTCCCATTTGAACATGCCTACTTATTTCCAGGGACTGTGAAACTTGGCAGAGTCAGGGCATGACACCAGTGAACTGTTTAGATATCTGAAAGGGGTACATTTTGACCACTTCTGCAAGGGGGTGGGGAGGTGTGCTTTCTACTGGCCTCAAATGAAGGGTCATTTTACTCGATGACCCCCATTGAAACGGTATTATTTCAAGACCTGAAATTCTTTCAATGGTTCCTCTGGGGTTAAAAGGTTGAGAAAGGCTGGCATGCACTCTAATATCCCTTAACCAGAAGCTAATTCATCTTCAAAAATATAATGGGTTGACTGAGGAAATCCACACTTCCAGGGGAATAACAAATTCCATTGTGGGTAATGTCCTCAGTCAACTTAGAAGACACTGCTGGAACATAAACCATGCCGTGATCTTCCTGCCTTTTTATTCTGTAAGACGTTTGTCAATATTCCATACCAACTAACCGTAACTGACTTCAATAAACTGGATTAATTTCATTCATTTAATCGGTTAATGTGCTTTGCTCCTCATTTCACTTTGTTATACACTACTGAATGCACCTGTTTTATGATCACGAGTTCCTAATATTCCGAGAGTCCATACAGGTACACATACCTGTAACCATTTACACCTACCTGTACAGAAAGCCATGTATTGGAGATTATAGGCTCAATTCACAAAGATAACACACGAGGATACAGATCCATATGTTAAACAATGACAGTTATCAGTCCAGGGAGATTTGAAAATGATAGTAACATGGATACGTTGGAGATCCTTCTCTTTGTGTTGAAGCTTTGTGAATTGAGCCTGATGTATGAATATATACAGTTCAGAGTTTTTAGGGAAAAGGAAGTTCAGCTGTGTGGTGGAAAATATTGTCCCTCCATTATTCCAGCTTCATTTTGTACTCCCTACTGATGTCCCTGAGACCGTCTGCATATGCTATGGATGTCTGAGGGCAGAAGGCCTACAAACCCTTGGACATGTTGCTACTTGTAGTTCCACGTCTGCTGGAGGCTCCCAGCTTGAGCATATTTTTCCTTATGCAAACACAATTCTAAATAACCCGGGTGAAACTCTATATATCGTGGAACAGATCTATGTCTGTGACACAATTTTATCACCTCCTAACTCCAATCTGCCATGTGTAAAGCCAGATCACTGTGTTGTACAATGGACTACAATGTCAAAATCGTGGTTACATAAAGTGAGACTCCGGACAGAACTGTGTGGGGTTTTGTTTGTTTGATTTTTATCTGGATTGGTAAGAGAAGCTCTTTTAAAGCATTATTAAAGGCAAAAGTTTTTGGCAGCTTTAGGGATTGTTCACACTTGACTTATTTCTAACTCTTGCCAAACGCCCCTATAGTGTTTGACAGGCGCTTGGGAAGCGGTTTTAACACCCCACAAACACCCTATGCATGTTTTTGAGGCGTTTGATAGGCGTTTGCCAAGCGTTAAAGCCGCACCACAAACGCCTATAATGAAGTTAAATGAAATGAATGCTCCGCAAATGCCTCACAACCGCCCTGCGAACGCCTGCCAGGCGTTTGAGGAGCGTCACCATAGACTTGAATGGGAGGCTTCAACTCCTCCTGATTCGACATGAGGGGTCAGTTTTGCCACGACGCTAACGCTTCAGTGTGAACAGCACTGTGTGCTGCCATGTGCAGAATTTTCATAGGCGTTTTGAGAAGTGTTAAATGCTTCCCAAACACCTGACAAAGCTAGTGTGAACTTAGCCTTAGAGTAGAGGGATTGGAACCCCTGTCAGGTTTTTATTTGTCTGTTCCCCCTTTAGGGAGACATTCAACCTCTGTGTTTGTCCTGCTTATGTTATCACCAAGAACGAAAGTGTAAGAAAATCACAAATTGTGGGTTCTAACCACAAAAGGAATGGAGGCGAACTCCTCCAGTGGGTTCTGGTGACAAGCAGGGATTCTTTCACTTTGGAGGGATTTCCGCTCACTTCCTGTTTTGGCTATGGGACAGGAAGTGAAAAAGGTTCTTTGCCTCTTTTTTTCTGCTTTAAGATCCGATACATACAGGGCTTTGAAAAATGTCTTTTACTGATGTTTGATTTTTTTTTTTTTTTTTCAGCCTGTTAAAGCAGAAAAAATAAATCTAAAAAAATCTTCTCCCTGCAAGTTAAGAGCATAATGTGCTAGTATGCGATGCATACTAGCACATTATGAAAGACTTGCCTGAAAACTGTTTGTTTGGCTGCGCAGCAGTGACGTCACTCCCACGCATGTGCGCTAGAGCCGCGACACTGCTCTCGCAATGGACATCACCGGCACTGCTAAAGTAAATATCTCCTTAACTGTGCATGTTTAGGAAATATTTACAGTACCTACAGATAATCCCTATTAAAGGCTTACCTATAGATAAAACATTGAAAAAAGACTTTACTACCACTTCAAAGCACCTCTATGTTGTCCTAAGGGGGGAGATTTACTAAAACTGGAGAGTGCAAAATCTGGTGCAGCTCTGCATAGAAACCGATCAGCTTTCAGGTTTTATTGTTTAAAGCTTAATTGAACAAGCTGAAGTTAGAAGCTGATTGGCTGCCATGCACAGCCTCACTGTATTCTGAGTGCTCCAGTCTTATGCAGGCCATACATGGGTCGAATTCCAAACGATTTTTCATCACAAATCGAAAACGTTCGCTCGGTAATCCGATGGTGCCATCAATGATTTTGAAAATCGGCTGACCAAGTCATAAAGTTCACCCCATATAACAGGCGAAACTTCTGTTCCTTCCAGGTCACGGCTCATGTGCATATTCTTTTCGGAAAAACGATTGTACGATTTGACCATCATTGAGTCGAAAATCGGTCATTTTTCAAAAATTTTCCAACATGCCCGATCACCGAAAAGGGGAGGAACCATGAAAATCAGCCGGTGCCATTGACCCACTAACAGAGCTTAAATCGGCCGATTGAAAAATCGGTCGAATTTCAACCCCATGTATAGTCAGCATTAGTATATCTCCTCCTCTGTGTCCATGCGCACATAAGCATTTATAGGCGTATTTGAAGAGAACCATTTACAGGCTGAAAAAAAAAAACAATCACCAGAGCAGAGCGTTCAGGAGAGGAGCTTTTGAACATAAAAAAAGTGTAACTTTGCTTAAGCACTAGATGCATTTAATGCTTGAGGGTTCATTAATTCCAGTAACCTGAATAAATTAATGTTCTTGTCAGTGGAATCCATTAATGCTCAAACACTTGACTCGCTTAAGCGTGTGCAATACGCAACTTGAGGCTCGTTTTTTTGAGCAGCTTTTTCCTGACAGAAGTATAAGAAGTTTAGAAAAGAAAATCGAATGCCCTGTGTGCGTGAGGACTAAGTTCTCTTTGCTGTTTCTGTCCCCACTAGGCTGATTTCAGCTCACTTCCAGTTTTCATGACCACCTGTAACTGGGACAGGAAGTGAGAGTGCACAGACACAATAGAAACTGGACAAACTCTTCCTGTTTTCCCTTTTCTTTTAGGCTTCCCTTTTATTGTTTAATAAAAGAACAGAAAGTTTTATGGAGTCGGAAGCTCTTGATATTGTGTTGCAATTTGATACTACAGATAATTATTCAAAATGGCTACCTGCACAGTGAGTTTGTGTGTGTGTGTTTGTTCGTTTTGGATAGAATATATAGGAGTTAAGCCAAAGAAAAGTGGACTGATCTGATTGATGCATTTTAATACATATATGTATATTCGTAGCCATAGAGGTGTTGGGGGGTGTATGTTACTGACATACTGTATATTAATACATACATATGTGTGTTTATAGCTGCAGAGAAGTGCCCTGATCTTCAAGGCACTTAGTACATACTGTACTTATGTATACTCATAGCTGTAGAGGAGCGGACTGATATTACAGACACATTAATACATACAGTGGGGAAAATAATTATTTGAATCCTTGCAGATTTCGTAGGTTTGCCCACTTACAAAGAAATGAAGGGTCTATAATTTTTATCATAGGTGTATTTTAAATGATAAAGACAGAAAATCAACCAAAAATCTAGAAAAAACACGATTCAAATGTTATAAATTGAATTGCAGTTCAGTGAGTAAAATAACGATGATTTCGTACTTGGTGGAGAAACCCTTTTTGGCAAGCACAGAGGTGAGACGTTTCTTGGAGTTGGTTACCAGGTTTGTACACATCTCAGGAGGGATTTTGTTCCACTCTTCTTTACAGATCTTCTCTAAATCCTTAAGGTTTCTTGGCTGTCGCTTGGCAACTTGATGATTCAGCTCCATCCATAAATTTTCTGTAGGATTAAAGTTTGGAGACTGGCTAGGCCACTCCATGACCTTAATGTGCTTCTTCTTGAGCCACTGCTTTGTTGCCTTGGCAATATGTGTTGGGTCATTGTCATGCTGGAAGACCCATCTTCAGTGTTCTGGCTGAGGCAAGAAGGTTCTCCTCCAAGATTTTACAATACATGGCTCCGTCCATTAGTCCCTCAATGCTACAAAGTTGGCCTGTACATTTAGCGGAGAAACAGCCCCAAAGCATAAAGCTTCCACTGCTGTGCTTGACTAGGGATGGTTTTCTTGGGGCCATAGTCAACATTTTTCTTCCTCCAAACACGGCGAGCCGAGTTAATGCCAAAGAGCTCAATTTCGGTCTCATCTGACCACAGCACTTTCTCCCAATCCTTCTCTGAATCATTTAGATGTTCATTGGCAAACTTCAGACGGACCTGTACATGTGCCTTCTTGAGGAGGGGGATCTTGCGGGCGCTGCAGGATTTCAATCCATGGCAGGATATCGTGTTACCAATGGTTTGTTTGGTGACTGTGGTCCCAACTGCCTTGAGATCCTTCACAAGCTCCTCCCATGTGGTTCTGGGTTGATCCCTCATTTTTCTTATGATAATCATTACCCCATGAGGCGAAATCTTGCATAGAGCTCCAGACCGAGGGCTGCTGATGGTTTTTTGTATTTTGTTACATTTGCGAATAATTGGTCCTAACAGTTGTCTCCTTCTCACCAAGCTTCTTGCTGATGGTCTTGTTGCCCATTCCAGCCTTTTGCAGGTCTACAATCTTGTTGCTGACATCCTTTAACAGCTCTTTGGTCTTGCCCATGAGGTGTGAATGAAAGAGAGATTCTGTGGACAGGTGTAATATTATTTATTTATTTTTACACATAACGAGTTGTCGTTAGGAACACCTTAAATTGTCAGGGCTAATCTGTGTACCACATGAGCACATAGCTAATCTGTGGGAGCCAGAATTATTGTTGGTTGGTGGGTGATCAAATCCTTATTTTACCCACTGAACTGCAACTCAATTTGTAACATTTGTATCGTGTTTTTTCTGGATTTTTGGTTGATATCCTGTCTATCATTTAGACCAGTGGTTCTCAACCTTCCTAATGCCGTGACCCTTTAATACAGTTCCTCATGTTGTGGTGACCCCCAACCATAAAATTATTTACCCAGTAATTATAATTCAAGAGTGTCGTTTTACCTCCAATATAGCTGCTTTCAACACAGTAGCTGCTTTCTACACAGTAGCTGCTCTTTACACATCGGAAATATGTGTTTTCTGATGGTCTTAGGGGACCCCTGTGAAAGGGTCGCGACCCACAGGTTGAGAACCACTGATTTAGAATAAACCTATGATAAAAATTATAGACCCTTCATTTCTTTGTAAATGGGCAAACTTACAAAATCTGCAGGGAATCAAATAATTATTTTCCCCACTGTATGTTTACTATATAGCTGCACACCTTCACTGCAGGCGGATCCGTGACTCTGTCATATGGAATGTCCCTCAGGTGGTTGCAGGTCAAAACGGGAAAGGAAAGAAAATCCCCTTCCCTGAAATAATTTGGGTTTCCCGCTGGTAGGTGGAGCAAATACAGTTTCTGATTGGCAGGTAATCTGAGGTCCAGTGGTTGGTGGCTTTCTTATATTATTTCAGCTCTCGCACCTGTGTACCCCCCGATATGGATCAGAGCATTTTTAAAATTATGGGCTATGAGCCTGATTTTTTGGTGCTAACTTTGTCATTATTTAAGATGACAAAGTAGTATATACACCGTTTTATTTTTGATTTTTTGGGAGGGGGGCTAACCATTCTTCTGGCAACGTTATGTTAATCTATATGGAAACTATAGACAACCTGTTTTGCCCAGTGTTGTTTATATAAAACAGTAGTTGTGTATACATTTTATTCTACATTTTATCCTGTTTAACAACTTCAGCCCCTTAGGACTTACCCATATGTCCTCGGGTTGAAGTCGCAGTACCGGGTTCATGGCTGCAGCTACAGCCATCCCAGTACCAAACTTTTCAGTCATTGATGGGTTTTCTTCTAGAAGTGATCAAAGCGGCATTACTGGTAACCTGTAAAAGCTTTTAAAGCGTTGCCTGTAAAGATTCCACAGACATGCACAATTTTAAATTGTGGCAAGTTAGGTATCTATTCACTTGGCATTATATCGTCCTTTATATTCTACCAAAAATTGGGTATTGTAGTATTGTATTGTGTGCACCAAAATGCAGGAAAGAGTGTTGTTTTTTTTTGTTTTTTTTTTTAAATTTGCATTTTAAAAAATTGCAGCAACCCCCATTTTAATCTCCAGGGTATCTACTTTCAAAAAATATGTAATGTTTGGGGGGTTTAAAGTGGAGTTTCAAACAGACTGTAAAAAAAAAAATAAGTCAGCAGCTACAAAAACTGTAGCTGCTGACTTTTAAAAAAAAAAAACAGCCACTTACCTGTCCCTCGGTCCTGCGGTGTGTCCCCCGCAGCTGGTTTTTCCGGCCGTCCAATGTTCTCGGCGTCAGCATCTTCAGTGTGAAGCTTTATGCGCTTTATGAATGGTCCTGTAGTCCCAGAAGACTACAGGGAGGACAACTTCTGCTTCCGATCGCCTAGGTGATCGCAGTGGGAGTGGGTGCATGTCAGTTTCGGGTACTCTCCCCCCAAAGGTGCCAATCCTAATGGGGAGCGGGGGGCCAGTCTTTAAAGCGGAACTTTCACTTTTGGGAAATGCTGCTTTTACATGTATTTGAGAAGTGTCACAATTGGTCAAGTGGTAAAATGACACTAAAATTATCTTTAAAATTATCTTTGTTCTGGTACAAAGCTTATCGTTTGCAAATGAAACAAGGAATTTTCTTTTCAGTTTAGCAAACTTTGTTATGCAATGCTGCAAAAAGTAACACAATAGAATAAAAAAAAATATTAATACTTAAAAATAGAAACATTCAAAGCAGGAAAACAATAGTAGGTGGGATGAAGGAGTTAATTAGGGCTGATTAGGGTTAACTAAAGGTTAATTAGGAGTATATTTTATTTAGGCCCCATGCACACTAGCATTTTTTTTATAAGCTCACAAATGGGTAGAAAAAAAACACTGGATGAAAAATGCTGATA
This sequence comes from Staurois parvus, assembly GCF_062004578.1. Taxonomy (NCBI): domain Eukaryota; kingdom Metazoa; phylum Chordata; class Amphibia; order Anura; family Ranidae; genus Staurois; species Staurois parvus. Next base: position 248,965 of record NW_028318678.1, on the reverse strand, counting down.
ATAGTTTTTTGTGCCGGCTGGCTGTAGCTTTTTTAGTAGCCTTTAGAAGTATTTAAAAGTTTTCAGCATTTTTTTCTGCTGGGAAAATGCTCCCCAAAACTCTATTTTTCTGCCTCTAAACACTGAAGCTTGAAAAAACGCTTCTAGCATAAATTAGAGTGCATGGACACATAGGATAGCACTATTGGCTTCTAGGAGCAGAAAAGAAAATGCTCGTGCTAGCTTCTAGGAGCTTAAAAAAACTGCTAGTGTGCATGGAGCTTTAACATCAAATGTAACTTAAAGTTTTTTTTATTTGATGTCATATGAGGATGAAAGGTCACAACGATGTCCTATGTGGATGAAAAATCACAACTTTGATTTACAGATGGAGATGGCAAAATACAATGAAACAACACAATGATACATTGTAATACTCAACTGACACTTGCAGATGATCTGCAAGTGTCATTTTACACAGGACCCCATTTTGACAGCTCCTTCTGTGTAATACAAACACACAGTGGCTTAGTGGTTAGCACTTCCACCAAGCAGCACCAGAGTTGTTGGTTCATATCCCAAACATGGCGCTACCTGCCTGGAGTCTGCATGTTTTATGCCTTCGCTCACAAGAAACTTCATCACCACACGCTGTTCCATGCGCACAGTAACATTGTTGTCTGCCATCTTGTTTAATGGTCTCTGGACTGGCCTGCAACATGTGCAGCTCCTATCAGTAATAGGACAACACTTGCCACTTACTACTGTGTGTAGTACCGCCATGCTAGCATCCCTTTTTATACCTGTAAAATTAAAAGTCCCCGTTTGACTTGAACATCCATGTAAAGCGTTGTGCTAACTGACAATGCTATATAACTACCTGTAATGAATAAATTACCTGTTGTCATTTTGACAGCTGGAAGCTATTTCCAGCTGTCAAAATATAGGGAAGGGAGGAGTTGCAGCAGGGGGGGAAGAGCTGGAAATAAGCGATTTTGTCTTAAAAATTTTGTGGAAGTTTTTTTTTCAACATATCGCTTAGATTCAAACGTGGTTATAGAACTCACTTTGTCCATTTAGAGCACGGGTGTCAAACTGGCGGCCCTCCAGCTGTTGCCAAACTACAAGTCCCATGAGGCATTGCAATATTGACAGTTACAAGCATGACTCTCAAAGGCAGAAGCAAAACTTGTAGTTTGGCAACAGCTGGAGGGCCACCAGCTTGACACCCCTGATTTAAAGGAAATTGACTCTCTTTTGATAGGGCACCCCTTTTTTCATCCACTCTGTTTTCTGCCTATGGGGGAGCATAGGATCCTTCCTTCTTCTCAGGCCTAGTAAAGAACTGACATCTGTGTATAAGATCTTTTTATCTACTTTTATGTGAGGGTCAGAGGGGGAAAAATTTAATTTGGCTTAAAAAAAAAAAAAGCACTTGCTCAAATAAACAACCGTAGAAGGATGGACGTTCCGCTGTGGACGCAGATAATGGCAGCTAACAGAACAGACTAATAAAGCTGCATGGATGTCAGTTTTGCTCTGCAGTAATGAGACCATATATTTATGAGGGGAGAGCCAAAGAGAGAAGTCTGAGGTTGCAGCACTTCAGAAGAAATCAAAATAATAAGTGTTGCCATTGATTGCAACAGTTTCGGGCTGACACACCCTTCATCAGGCTGGAAACACGTCTGGTAACATAATGGCAAATCATTATATTTATACAGACAGGAACCGGAAATGTTACAACAGGAGAAAACTAATTAAGTCAATTAAGTCAATCTTCTTTCTATATTTAGCGGCTGATTGGGACAGCTCTGTTGCATGCCACCTCTTGCAAGGCGGCTCATATATGTGTGTGTGTGTGTGATATATATATATATGTGTGTGTGTGTGTGTGTGTGTGTGTGTGTGTGTGTATATATATATATATATATATGTGTGTGTGTGTGATATATATCTATAGATATATAGATTATACATCTATATATATATATATATATGTATATGTGTATTCGTGTGTGTGTGTGTGATAGATAGATAGAGATATATATAGAGAGAGAGAGAGAGAGAGAGATCTGTGTGTGTGTGTGTGTATACGTGTATGTATGTATAAATATATATAATATGTGTGGATATTATTTATATATAATCTACTATTTATATATATTTATTTTTATTATCATGCTTTCTAACGGCTGCTGCCGAGTGTCTACATTTTTTCCTGCGTGTCGGTAGGCAGGAAGCTCCAGCACAACAGTCTCCTCTGCCATTACTAATGAATGGGACATTGGAAACTCCTCACACACCAGTAATCGGTTTATTGTTTGTAAATGCATTGCATATGGAGGTGGATGGTTTCAGGGCTGTAGATAGCAATAACAGCTGGGTCTTAGTTACATAGCCTCTGATGTATCACCTTTCGTCTCCATTTTCTTTACAGTAGAGGCTTAGGAAGTTTGATGCTATCTGGAAACATAAGCTGGGATTCCCTTGTAAAGTTCTGATAAGCCTGAGAATTGTGTAATACATGTCCTGTTGGCACTTAGACCCTTGTCATGTAGGGGCACAGTCTGTGATCTCACGGCATGACTCACTTTCTGTGTGATCTCACAGGAAGCACTGACAGGTATCACTGACTGTCGGCCTCTGTAACAGGCTGATTATTTATGGAGGTGATGCAACGGGTGGGTAGAGAGCAATGTTTTTTCTGCGTGTGATCTGATCCTGCTTGGCATGTGGCGCACTGTCGTCATTAGCATGTGCAGAGGTGCCTGTGTTGGCGTGCTCGGTGACATAGGTCACGGTCTGAGAAAACATCCAGGGATATTTTTGTTTGTTATATTTCTTTGCTGCATGTCTAAACGTTTTGCTGGATGTACATCTAACACTACAAGATTACAGTGTTTTTGATCATTGCAATCACTTTTGATACAACATTTGATTTGATTGAATTAGATTGGGGAAATGATTAAAAATGTTCATTTACTGATCAAAGTAGCGTAATTGATTCCAGAAAGAACCAATGGTTTCATCAAAACAGTTGTTACTTCGACTTTGTGTAATGACTTACTTAGCGGTTTGGACTGGCTTAGTACCAGCATTCCAGGGGTCACACGTAGCCCCATTTGCAAGGAACTAGCCAGTCAAGACTTGGGGCCACTTCACAGCGGTGCATTGATCTCTGTTTTAGCGGGGCTGTAAAAAAGGACATCTGAAAAGCAATCATTTTCTGATGTTAATAGAAAAAACTTTCTGCGCTGCTATAGGTATAGATAGGACTATTGAAAAAAGCTGCAAACACCTGGACACCACTAGCACAAGGAAACAAAACAAAATGGTGTTGCGCTAATATCCATCGTACTCTGTTTTGGGGTTATTTTTTCTGTCTCCTCACATTTTCTAATGTTGACATGTTCTAATGCATGTCAACAGACGTCAAAATGTATGTCGACGGACGTCGGTGCGCGTGGAAATGTACATGCACTCTCCATACATTTTAGCGCACGTCAATGTGAATTGGCCCTTATACGATGTCCTGTCGATGAATAATAACCAACATTTCAGCCGTTAGTCTTGTTCGGATGTGTGAATATGGCTGAATTGGATTAGAAGGAAGTAAACTGTGGAAACTGGGCAAAGGACCAGCCACCAGTATTGTCTATGGATTCCCTACAGCTGATCTTCATGGTGACTTGCCATGTCTTTGTTCTGCACTGTGTCTCTGTGAGGAAGGCGACCATCTTGGCAGAAGCTGGGCTTTGCTTCCTCATGTCAGAGCCTCCAGCAAGGAGAATAGTGAGCAGTGCAGTAGTGACATCCCCAGATCTCCCAACAGTAGCAGTCAAAGGCAGCAGTGCCTTTATATGAGTTCACTCTCAATCAACATTGACTATTTTTAACCTTTATGCTGCTAGCATTTGTAAATCGATCTTAAAGTTTATCATATTTACTTGTTTTTAAACAGTTTTTTTACATTTCTTTAATTCCTTCCTTGTTTAAATAGCGTTTTTAGTGCTCAGATGCAGTGTAGTTCCGCTTTAATTAACATTTCTAAATGTTCCCTATAACACAACAAATCTTCACTTTTTGAGTTGAGGTTCACTTTAAAGATTCTTTTAGGTTTAGCTATGGGCAGCATTAGCCAGCAGCAGTCAGAAGAGTTATGAAAAGAATGCCAAATGTTTTTAAATTTATGTTTACTGCGCTGTCTGCAGATTCCGTACACTGAGCTGGAATTTATGCTCCGAGCAAATTCAGATATTTCCATTATTGATGAAAGACTTTTCATTTTGCCTGATGCCTTTTCATTGTAGTTGTTCTGGATTGCCCGTTTTGATGTTTCTCTTAAACTCAGCAAGTGCCTAACTATGGGAGGGGGGTAAGCACGGGTGCTTATTGTCGCTGAGGACTTCTATACTTTCTGGCCCTGTGGACTGTGAATGCAAATGACACATTTCTTTACAGATAAGTGTCAAATTGCTGATGTCACCCTCTTCTTCTACATTCTCTGCCATGTTGGTCTAGGAGTGTCAATGATGGTCTCAATGATCAATCAGGACAGAATGGGTCAAAGTGCTTCTTTAGGTTCTGGAGTTGCGGTTTCAGAAATCCTACAGTCAATTGCAAGCTAATTGAGTGTTCGTGAAGGTAGATGCCTGCTTGTCAGCTTTGCTGGTAGGTTGCGAGCCCATTGGTGAATCCCGGTGGTTTTTATTTCTTTTTTTAAAAGTTAAGTTCACCTTTTCACGAAAATTGAAAAGGCGAACTCAAAATGTCCTGGCCACAGCTCCAGATCCAATTGCACATAGAGACCATGATGCCATGTGCTGCCGGTGTAGTGGTCCGTATACTGAAATATGCAGCCCCAGAATGTGTATCCATCATAATACTCACAATGGCAAGAGCTTGGTCAGTGTGACTGCACTGACCAATGGGACATCTGGGACATCTTACCAGAAGAAAAAGCATCAGTTGTGCTTCTCATTGACAATAAAATCAATGGAAAGAAGTGAGTGCTATCCCAACAGCTGCTGTGTACTCAAGGTACCAACACAAGCCTTAAATAACAGAAAGAATAAATAGTGCAGCGCTACAATAGACAATATGTATTCGCAGTGGTTAAAGTATGATTCAATTTGAACAGTTTGGAACAGTTTGTGCAGTTGTAAAAGTGCCAAGTGACTGGTAGACTCAATGGTGGTGCTCCGTGAGTAATAGCTGAATTGCGCACTCACCAGAAGTATAATAATAATACGCGTTATATATTATTATATCCAGAAGTATCCTCATCAGGTAATGGTCTGGTCAAATTTGGTAGTCCTCCCTCAGGATGGTCATCATCAGGTGCCCAGAAGTCAGGATTAATCGGATAAAGATAGCCATAGGTCCCTGTTTAGGGGATGGGTGGAGCTGTCTGTTAACAGCAGGTCTTCCTCCTCTTGGCAAGGGCTCTGTAAATAAATACTCCTCTTTTGTTGTTCTCTTGCTCTGGAGCTAATGCAAGTATTGCAGACTTTAATTCCACTTAAAAAGTAAAACTAATGCAGCCACCACATCTAAAGACTGATAAGCTGCAATATATTACATTTTCGTTATGGGTTTATATACGCTTTAAAAGTGACCAGTAATTCTTCATGAAAAACCTTATTAGCTGTACACACAGACATAAAGAATGTCTGAACATTGCTGAGCAAAAGTTCATCTGTCTGTGTGTTTGTGATGTCATTGGTCAGCACGATCACGTGACTGCGCTGATCAGTGCAGAAAGTATGCCACCAGCTTATAGGTACTATAGCAACGTTTCAGAGCCTTACAGGACCCCTTCATCAGGCATGTGATGTCATATGCCTGATGAAGAGGTCCTGTGAGGCTCCGAAGTGTTGCTTCTGTAACTATTATGTGATCGCTGAATAAAGGTTTGGACCAGTTCTGGAGATCCTTGGTGTGCTGATGTCGTCATAGTTTCTGTTTGAGTGACTACGGTTTCCAGCTGATGGTCGCTGCAGCACCCACTGATATCCACAGCCATTTCTCAGGAACGTGTACATTGGGGAATATATTGTGTTTGGGTACGCTGATCAATGATCACTTGCCATTGTGAGCATTATGAGGAATACTCCTTTCAGGGCTGCATATTATGGTGTACAAACTGCTACAGTGGCATCACAGCCGCCATGTGCATTGGGGGCCAGAGGGCTACCCAGAATACTTGGAGTTCACCTTTTTTTTATTTTTTGTGAAAAGGTGATCTTACCCTTTAAGTTGACTTGTCATACTGTATGTCTTTTGATTAAACATATATGGGGTATTAATAAATACTGGTATACACTGATAAATGCACCTATTTATGTATGTCTGCTTAATTAGAGTTTCCTGTGGCAAATTAATAAAAGTGGTGCATGCCAATTCAGATTTGATTTGCTTACACTGGTGTACGCCAACATTTGGGTGTAAATCTGAGATGATCTTCCACTGGGATCTCCTTTCTGGATCACTGCATTTATCTGGACATCCGTACACATCACCTTCTGCATTGCTTGTTGCAGTGCTGATCACTGCTTTCTGCCCCTCCTCACTACAATACTTATACCAGTCTGGTGATGGTGTAGACCACAAAATTTAGATGCGCTATCGCTTTTAAATATCAAACATTATAGCTAAAGTGCATCCATATGTGCAAAAGTGCAAACAAAATTTCATAATGACATAAAATGTTCAAAACTACAAAATCAATTTTATAGACGCCAAAAATTCATAAATATTTAACAAAGTGCAAAAAATTTGCTGTTGTATGTAAGATGCAATATAACCAATGTACATAAACAATAAAGTGCTTGGCCCAAAATCTTAAAAAAAAAAATCATACTAAACAGCCATTAGAAACTGTGTGGTAACGAGGGTAGATCTGATACAAGCCGTTTACACCCACTTTAATGCACCTTCACCAAGGAAACTTCTGCATCATCTGCTTACCAGAACACTAGACTTCTTGAGATATGAGGTCACATGCACTCAGTATCAGGTGGGTACTGATTCATAAAGCACACTATAGAACATAACCAAGGTTAAACGTCTACTTTATTAAAAGTCCTATACACACAAAGTTCCAATGAATATAGCAACTAACTGATACCCAATGCAGCCGTGCGTGATGTCACTACCAAAAGCTCCGCCCAGATAATTTCATCTGACCTCTTTGGGGGCAGCGGTGTATATATTAGAACTGTTGTGTGGAACATTGGTACAAGTGCTTTATTATTTTGGCACATGCGACCGGACGTTTAAAGCCGCTGTCACATAGCACTCCTAACGTGATTTAGGGTGGTTCATGCCAGCAACAGAACATAGAATGTGTCTTGTAACATTGTTAATATGGCATGGAAAATGCGCCAATATTCACACCATATAATTGCCCCCAGCCCCCCCACATAAAGTATCTCTATCCAATCTTTTATGGCCAATAAGTACTCATTTACACTCTGAAGAGTGATACTTGGTGGGTCACTTTTAAGAGGCAGTTAACTGGTGGTAAGAAGGAGGTGTTATGTCTCCTCCTCACCACCTGATTTTACCCGTAAGGCCCCTTTCAGACAGGGCGGACCTGTCAGCAGATCCGCTTGCTCGCTGATCTCCGCTGAGCAAGTAGATGACAGGTCTGCGTTCGCTCTGCTGCTGCAGCGGTCAGATGTAAACAGACCGCCTGTCCATTTCCACCCAACTGCAAACCGATCTGATATGCCAGAGGGATGAAGAATGGATCCCCATCCATCTGTTTTTAGTGTACGGGATCGGATGCTGTGGGGTGTCAGTGGGCACATGTCCACTGTCACCTGCCAGTCCATAGAGGGCTATGGATGGTTTGCAAAACTGACAGGCGGACCCGATCAGACCATCCGTGTGAAAGGGGCTTTAAAGCCTGCACCACCGCTAAACTGCATGCATTGCACACATTCAGGGGTAATATTGTGGTGCTGCTTCTTTCATTTGAATATGAAAGGGGTAAAGTTCTTGCTGCAAAAGTATTGCAAACTACTGCAAAAGAAGTGAAACTACCACCATTTTTTTTCTCCAGGTTCTCCGCTATCAGAAAATATATAAATTGTTTGTGGGCTTAAAGTTGTATCTAACAAAAAAAAAATGCAGATTTTTAACATGTCCAAAAATGTTAAAATTGCTCCAGTAAACGAGTGGTTAAGGGGGAGCCGTAATGAAGCTCAACCAAGTGTGTGTTTGTTTTTTGTTTTTTTTTTTGTTTTTTTACCCTCCCAACTGCAAGTGGGTAAATGTATCTGGTAACATCTGTCAAGAGGGAGTTTCCCTTAACTTTGGCAAGATTTCCTCTCACATCCTGTTGCATCTCCAGGATAGGAAGTGAAGAGAAATCACCCCAAGCGTCATTACCACCAAATAAATTGTGACAAAGGTTCTAAACTATTCTTACTCTATCCAGAACTGAAGAGACCTTTTTTGGTTTTTAAATACGCTCCAAAATAAATGCTTATCCAGCTTATCTCTTGTTTTGAGTCTGGCTGCATGTTCTCCATGCAGACACGTTAATTTCAGGTGTGTATTATTGTGCCGTGTGTTCCCGACTTTGTTGTAGTTGGCGGTTTGCAGTGTTTGGACTGTCTCGGCGTGCTGAATGTTGGTGCTTTATTCAAACTGAATGATACGGATTGCAGATACCGTACTGGCTGGACTCTAGATAGTGATGTAGAAGTATTCAGCTTGCAGTAAGCATCCTCTTTATGAGCCTGGCTTACTCCACAAGTGATCTGTCTGATCTGTCGCTAAACTGAATCTTTAGAATAAAGCTGTTCCAATCAAAAAGAACCTCTGGCTGAAGTGTAGAAACTAATGCAAGTGTTCATCTTTTGTGTCTCCTGTAGCACTCAGTGGTTCCTTCCTACCTGCTGTATTCTGTATTGACATAGGGGTTGGCAGGAGGAACCACTGAGCTCTGCAGAGGACACTCTTGAAAATATCAGTTTTTTGCATAAATTTCATTTGACAATTACGCCAATTTATTGTGGTGTACAGCCTCAGGAGAGGCAAGTAGTCACTTTCGTCTTTATTTATGAAATGTTTAATGTTTTAAATGTATAATGTTTCCATTTATTGTAGAAATGGATATCTTTTTGAACTTTAAAGGGTAACTCCACTTTCGTGGAAAAAAAATATAGCAAAGAAAAACATAGCCTATGCAATTGCTGCACAAGCCATGTTTTAATTTAAAGAATATGTAAACCCAACATTTCCTATTCCTGATATGTGCCTGCTATACCATGTACTTGTATGGAAAAGTATCCTGTTCTTTGTATTGCTTCCTTTGTGTGAAATCCCTGGTGTTTCCACCAGACCTTCTGCTTTCCTATTAAAAACTGACCACACTAGGTATGAGAGCACAGCATGGTCAATTCTCTAGCTGTGCTGGGATCCTCCAATGATCAGACTTTTTCTGACATCCCCCCCCTCCCTGAATAGCTTTTCACTGGGAAGATCAGTATTGCTGCGGTTTCTCCTCCCCCCTTATGCAGCTCATCACTAATTAAAAGGGAAAAAAAGGTGTTTTTATATATATATATATATATATATATATATATATATATATATATATATATATATATATATATACAATTTTTTACACAGTGATGGTTTACAATCACTTTAATCAGTTCCCACCCAGCCTTTTGTCAAATGACAGCCGGGTGAGACACTCGTCGTTCTGGGTAGATGTCACATGATGTCTTTCCCCATTACCATGCGCCGACAAGGAGGAGGAAGAGGGAGGAGAGGCCTGCCCTGCGGATTCGCAGCCATTTCCGCTTGGGCTTCCCGATCCATTCCTGGAAGGGAGTGCAGGAGAGCCAGGGCGGGGGGGGGGGACACAGCCCAGACACCGGGCACCCCCCATCTGTCATCCCGATCAGCCCCAGACTGCCGCTGCAGAGATGATGCCGCTTTTTGCTTGCAGAACCCTGATCTTGGAATCCTACACCTAACTGGGAAGAGGATGATTTGTTGCTGCATCCATAGAGGAGGGATCCACTTTTCTTGTAACCGGACCAGCTTTATTTCCTTCTGGATTGAGGATCCATGAGCACTTCTGGTGAGTGTGTTTTTCAGCCGTTTCCACACGGATCACCAACTTTGAATCCTTACTTGTCACTGGACACGTTCTATTGACTAAGACTTTAAGTGGACTCATATCTGTTTTACTATCACTACTTATAGCGCTGCACTATTTTTATGTTAGATGTCACATGACGTCCTCCCCATATTTCCCCCATTGCTCGCACCCCCCGAGCCGCGCTGCAACACACTAGACACACTGGTTATTTTCACCAAAAGAAATGCAGCATAATACATTTGGCCTAAATTTATGAGGAAAGATTATTTATTTGCAACATTTTGTAACAGAAACAAAGAGAAACTTGTTTGTTTTTCTTTTTCTTTTTTTTTTACAAAACTTACAACCTTGTTAATTTATTTAGCAAACAATAACCTAGCAGTGATTAAATACCACCAATAGAAAGCTCTGTGTGGAAAAATGATAAAAATCTAAAATGGCTGCAGTGTTGCATGATCGCGAAATTGTCATTCAAAGAGCGACAGCGCTGAAAATTGGCCTGGGCAGAAAGGGGGTGAAAGTGCCCAGTATTGAAGTGTTTACTGTTGTTAAAAATGTAATTTCCTTTTCAATCTGCAGCTGCTATCATATGTAAAAAAAATATGCTGTAAAATTCAATACAATATAGCAACCTGGAGGCATTCTGTGCACTTTTTTTGGTATACAGAACGCCCCAGACATGTAATTTCCTGCTTGTGTTACATCAGAAGTCTGCACGAAGATAAAAGGCACATTTTAAGTATCCATTGCAAAAGCTAAAGGACTCATGTCTGTACACTGAGAGATACGGATGGGAGATTAAGCCGTAGAGATTTCAAATCCCTGGATCAGTGAAGCAGTGCCCCTGTGCCTGATGGCTGACAAAAGCCCAGGACCCAATTTCTAGTCAGCCTGGTGCCTGGGATTTGTTGAGCCCTGCATTAGGACTTGTTTAGACTTCTGGTTTGTGGGGCAGTAATACCAGGTATTTGAGCTGCAAAGGGAAACCAGATGGTGGTGTATACATGCACAGCAAAAATGTTCATCTCATTGTATTTGGTGGTCAGTACTACCAACGAACGTGACTTATTCAAGCGTATGGGGCTTTGCCACAACCCCTTGCAATTCGTGCAGTGTGTGCTGGGGCAGCATTTACAGGGTTAAAACAGGCGGTAATGTGGTGACATATGACCGTCTAACTCAGTGGTTCTCAACCTGTGGGTCGCGACCCCTTTGGGGGTCGAATGACCCTTTCACAGGGGTCCCCTAAGACCATCAGAAAACACATATTTCCGATGTGTAAAGAGCAGCTACTGTGTAGAAAGCAGCTACTGTGTTAAAAGCAGCTGCTGTGTTGAAAGCAGCAGTATTGGAGGTAAAAATGACACTCATGAATTATAATTACTGGGTAAATAATGTTATGGTTGGGGGTCACCACAACATGAGGAACTGTATTAAAGGGTCACGGCATTAGGAAGGTTGAGAACCACTGTTCTAACTGCTTTGTCAAACACCTCCTTTTTTTTGCCTTCCTCTGGATCAACTGTGGGTATAGGATTATAACTTTTTTTTTTTTTTTTTTATGTTTGAATTGGATGGACTTTTGTCTTTTTTTTTTTTTTTTTCAACCAGACTATGTAACCTCTGAAAAGTGATCTACTTTAGATTGATTTTCAGAGGTGCGTCAATACCAGTGGCACATCTGCATATAGTCTAAGGTTTATTCCTGCACAGACAGTGGTTGCATTTGTTTTTTATATGCTGTTCTAAGATAAGATCTTGTTTATTGTTAGTCCTGTATATTCCAGTCTGCTAGGTCTGTGGAATCAGATGTAAGATCGCCATATTTCCGTGCGTTTGATCATGTTAATCATCAGCTCAAACATTCCAGAGCAGGGTGTCTGTGTCGGCTCTAAATATCACCGCCAACGGACAGGACAGGACGCTAACTCTTCTGGCTCCCACAGGATCACTTAGCAACAGAGTGCACAGGACAGATAGAAGCGGCCAGTCGCTCGTCCATTGTAAAGAAGAGCTTCCCATGCAGAAATGCTTTGTGTACGATTAGTCATGTGACCTCGATTCGCCATTAATACGCCCAGTGTGTACACAGTGCTGGGGCTGATGAGTGAGGCGGATTGTTGGGAATCCTGCACGCCGGCCCTCTTCCCTTCCTCCACATGCATACTGGCTTTATTTTTTAAAGAGACCTACAATTGCTAAACTGAAGATCTCAGAAAATGTTGTTTGCCTGACTGGCATTCTGATTCCCTGTCTTTTATACGTTTATAAAGGGTTTTTCAGAAAAAATGAGAAGGTGAACTAATGCCATACACCCTCCCCACCCCAGTCCCTACTGTGGATGATGAGTTGTCCGTAACCATGCGGCCAATCCAGCAGTCGGGATTTAAAATGTATTTATCTATTACAGGTACTCGTATAGTGCCGTCAATTTACGCAGCGTTTTTTTTTTATATATATTGTACATATACATCAGATGCTAACCCTCAAGGGGCGTACAGTCAAAGGTCCCTAACTCACATTATTATTATTATTATACAGTATTTATAAAGCGCCAATAGTTCGCTCAGCGCTGTACATTACAAAGGGGGACAGAACATGTGACAGAACAATACCAATACAATGCAAAACATGAGGGGATTGAGGGCCCTGCTCCTTGGAGCTTACAATCTAGGAGGGAGGGGATTGTGGCACAGGAGGAGATAGCTGTGGGGGATGGGGTGGTTGGAAGAGTGGAGGAGGTCGGCAAGTTAGCAGGGGGTGGGGTAGGCTTCCCTGAAGAGGTGGGTTTTCAGGGTGCGCCTAAAGGAGAGGAGAGTAGGTGATAATCTGATGGGTTGGGGCAGGGAGTTCCAGAGGATGGGTGACACCCTGGAGAAGTCCTGGAGGCGGGCATGGGAGGAGGAGACCAGGGAACTAGAGAGAAGGAGGTCTTGTGAGGAGTGGAGAGTGCGTGTTGGGCGGTACTTGGATATTAGGTCAGTGATGTAGTTCGGGGCAGTATGGTGGACGGCTTTGTACGTCAGCATTAGGATTTTGAATTTGATCCGTTGTGCAATCGGAAGCCAGTGGAGGGATTGGCAGAGGGGGGTGGCGGAGATGGGGCTGTTGGAAAGGTGAATGAGTCTGGCAGCCGTATTCAGGATCGACTGCATACACATACTAGGGCCAATTTAGACGGGCCAATTAACCTACCAGCAAGTCTTTGGAGTGTGGGAAGAAACCGGACTACCTGGAGGAAATCCACACAGGCACAGGGAGAGAACATGCAAGCTTCAGGCAGGTGGTGTCATGGTTGAGATTCAAACCAACAACTCTAGTGCTGTCAAATGAAAGTGCTAACAATTTAGCCACTGTGCTGCCCCAAAATCCCATCTGTGTTCCCTCTTCTCTCTCCAACACTTCTGGGATGGATCAGAGTGATGCTCTCTGCTGGGGCTGACCAATCAGAATCACTCTGATCTGTCCTGGAAGCTCTGCACAGAGAGGCTCAGCATCCATGGAGGTACGTACAATGGGGGCCGGGAATGGGGTGGGGGGTTTGAGGCTATACGGTGTTGGTTCACCTTTTCTTTTTTTTATGTAAAGGTGAACTAACACTTAAGCCTCGGTTCACATGAAAGCATGGTGCAGGAAACCTGCAATCTCTGCAGGTTTCCCACATTGTGTTCAAAATGCACTGCAGTTGCAATCTTCAGGGGGTGTCATTATTAAGTTAATGACACCTCAAATCCAGGTCGCAATTCAGTGTGATTGCTTGCAGCAAATCTCATGCAATCTGGTTGCAGTACATTTCCAGAAGTAGTGCATGCACTACTTTTGGTGCAATGCAGGGCGATTTGAGCTCATTCAAAATGAATGGGCTCAGGTCGCAGTGCACTGAATTGCATGTGAATCAAATAGGAACACGCTGCACATTTCTGTGTGATTTAGGCTACGTTCGCACTAACGTTGTGTGCAGGCGGCAGAGAGGCGTTTGGGAAGCGTTTTTACCGCTTCCCAAACGCCACGGGCAATTCTGCACATTGCAGCATATGGTTCTGTTCTAACAGGAGCGTTAGCGTCGCGGCAAAACAGACGCCTCTGGTCGAGTCAGGAGGCGTTGAAGCCTCCTATTCTAGTCTATGGTGCCGCTCCGCAAACGCCCGGCCGACGTTTGTGGTGCTGTTGCAACGCGGTTGCGGGCCGTTTGCGGAGCGGTAACACCATTCAAACTTCAGTATAGGCGTTTGTGGGGCGTTTTTAACACTCAGCAAACGCCTAGCAATCGCCGCTAAACCGCGCATTCGGCATTTGCGGAGCGTTAAAAAAACGCTCCGCAAACGCCGGACCAACGCTTGTCAAATGCTATAGGGGCGTTTGGCAAGCGTTGGTAAAACAGTCAAGTGTGAACGAGCCCTTATAGTGTGAACGCGACTGAGTCAATGACCTTCGGGGCTGATTCAATGACCTTCAACAAGTGTGCTGGCAGGAATGTCAAGAATCCTAATCTGCATATTTATTCAGTGTCAGTGATTATTTAGGGACTTCAGTCCCCTTGATATTCGGCCCCATCCCCTCTCTGGCACTACCATGTGTGTGTGCAGATGTGTTGCAGGGCTCTGCCGGGCCCAGATCGCTGTGTAACATCTGCACATCGCAGAATCGGGGACAAACGTCATTCTCAGCTAGTCAAAAAAGAGTGCTGCGTGTTTGCTCAAAAAAAAAAATACGCATGTGAGAGAAGCAGGGGAGAAGGCAAGGGTAATATGTCATTTAAGGTGAAGGTCTGATTTAAGACAAAGTAATTCACACTTTCTTGGGGGGGGGAGGGGGGGAATTATGTGTTTTTTGTTTTGTTTTTGTTTTTTTCTTGTTTTTTTATGTGACATTGAAAAAATTAGTTTAAATATTAATGTGACTAGAAAAATAGACATAAAAATCAGCAGGAAAGTAATAGTTAGGGGGGCAAGGGGAAGAAGGCATTAATTTGTGCTGAAAAGGGGTAAACTAAAGGTTGATAAAGTGTTAATTTTTGACATACAGCAATTTTTCTACAGCTGTTGTATTTACACAGCAACTTTCTGCTGTCATTTTTAAAAAATAGGTTTTATTGAAGTTTTCACAAATAATGCACATAAGAGGGCAAGCAAACCTATAAATCAGTGCTAGTACCCATAATAGAGCAAAATATACTGATCCGATTACAGGATTGACAAAATCAGAACTTCTTGCTGTCATTTTGATAGAAATTGTTGGCAAGTGCGAGGGAGGGAGAGGTAGGGGAACATGACATATTACCCACACAGAGTATCTTGATGGAATTTTTTAAGGCATGTATATTACATCCAGTGTCCACAACTGGTTAATATGGACTATCGAAAACTTCTCTCTGGTCTCTCAGGTACTTCCCTGATGAGATCTATGCCTTTCAGTTTCTATTATGCTGGGGATCTACTCTGTTTTTTAAAAAAATATTTTATGAAGAAACTGGAGTAATGGGGGCATCTAAAGGGAGATCGGAACATTTTAAACAATCACAGTATCCCTTGGCGCAAAATACTTGTGCAGCTCCTAACAACTCTGCTGGAGAAAATTAACAGGAGGCGCTGGGACACCCAACGATGGTTGTGAAAACCCAGAAGTCCAAGGTGGACAGACACAAAGTTAGGAATTATGACAAGGAGATCTCACGGTTGGTGTATTTATAACATATAAGAAGTCAGGGGTTGACTCCGCCCACCAGGCTCCACCTCTAATGAAAATATCACTTTTTGGGTGGACTGATTCTTTAAATCATTTGTTGCTCATATCATGCCATGATCTAAAAATCAAATTTCACTTTTATGGTGGATGGATCTTTTAAGTCGAGTGTTTCTCATTCTATATTATGAGCTAAAAAATATCAAATTTCACTTTTTGGTGGATGGATTCTTTAAATAATTTTGTTGCTCATACTATACCTTGAGCTACAAGATATCAGTTTTCAGGTTTTGGGTAGACAGATCTTTAAATCATGTTTCTTATTCTATACAATGAGCTACAAAATATAAACTTGCTTTCTGAGAATCTTGAAAACAGATCAGGGCATTGTGTGACAATGTCATATTGTCTGTGAAGTTGGCTTTCAGCTGCGGTAAAGTTACTGCGTCAGGTCAGAGCGGGTAAAGTCACAAACAACTGGGAGCAGGATGTGTGCTCAGAAGATGGGAGAGATGTTTACCCAGTCTCCATGGCTGGAGGGTCTGTTCTCCTTCATGACCAAATGTGTTGGATGGGTCTGTACTACTATATTTAAAAAAAAAAAATAGTTACTTATGAAAGCCAGTCAGTTCTCACTGCCAGCTTGCATCTGTTTGGAGCAGCAGATGATAACTGATGGCTATGAGTCACTCCAGCCTGCATGTTGCTCTTAGCTCCATTAATGAAGGGCTAGAATAAAGGAAGAATCTGTTGTGGGTGATCTTCCAAGGTTCAGACTTGCTCACTTGTACCAAGAATGGGGTGGCCATGCAAAAGGCCTAAATTTTATTATTTTTTATTTTAATTCTTACAGAACTGTCTGTTAAGGGCAAGGATCCATAAAAAGAATGGGTTGTTGTGTTTCAAAAATTCCATTGGGGTTATATTTGACAGGATTAGGAAACTGCATAGCAAAGTTCATTAAAGTTGTCCAGAAGATGGAAACAAGGCGCTGGATGCAGATCTTCAGTCAGTAGAAATTTAATTATTTGGGCCTGATGGCTTGGGTTTCGGCATTTCTTTCCCAAAGGTGGGACCCCTCAGAGATTGGAGGTCACCATGATTAAGAAATCCATGTCTAGTAGAGCCAATAAGAGTGCCAAAACAACATAAACAGAGCCAAAAGCCCATAGATTTTGTTACGGAAATGCAAACCAGCTTGAGGTGAACAAAAGCCCATAGTCATGTTTAGTAAAACCAGTAAGATCAACACCACCATGTCTTAGGATTCCAAAGCTTTTTTTGATTCCAGAAAAGCAACAGACAGTGCGTTTCGGGGGCCAAAAATTCCCCTCAAAGATCATAAACGGTCAATTCTGTAGCAGGAGATGTACCGAAATACAGCCAATGAGTATTATGTGCAAATATCTGTGGCAAAATTGGTACTTAACACTTACTGGTTGTGTTCTGTTCTATATCCTGCCACAGATTTTATTGTTCATGTGCTTTGAGACCATAAAACATTTCAATTTATTGTTTAGGTCCGGATAAAGGGGGATTTTATTGGTTCACGAAATGTTGACTACCTGATGCTTCTTTTTGTAAGAGCCGTTCACAAGCTTTGGACTCAAAGAGTTGGTACTCTTATTGGTTCTATTACATTCCTACCTTTTACGACCTGTGTCCATGGGCTTTTGTGAACTTCAAGCGGGGTTTTTTTCCCCCCAAAATGCGCAGAATATCTCTTGTGGAATCAATAAAAAAAACTTTGGACTCCTAAGACATTGTTTTGGCATTTGCATTGGTTCTATTACACATAGCTACCTTTACAGCCTGCGTCAATGGGCTTTTGTTCACTTCAAGCTGGTTTTGAATTTCTATACAAAGACTATAGGAATGTAAACCTGGCCCCAAGCAAATCAAATAAAGGTCAGAAGGAGATCAAATGCACATGTCAATTATTTCTGAATGATTTCAGAAGCATCTCAAACTGATGTTAGAATGATGTAATTGACCACAAGCCCAAAGCTTGTCAGCACAGGCCCTTATGTTCGTTCCGTGTCATGCTCATCCTATGAATTCATTGATATAAAAGAAGGCAGGCCATGGAATCTTAGTGATATTAAAGGCAATAAAAAAAAAAAAAATTACAAACGTTATACTTACCTGCTCTGTCAGTGGTTTTGCACAGAGCAGCCCCAATCCTCTTTCTTGGCCCCTCATTCCTGCCTTGTGCCCCTAGAGCAAGCAGCTTGCTTTGGGGGCAACCAAGCAGGCTCTCTCCTGAGCCGCTGCTCTGCATATACGTTCACACAGCCATGACTTGCCCCGCCTTCGCTCTCTCCTCATTGGCTCACTGGCTGTGATTGACAGCAGTGGGAGCCAATAGCTCCCACTGTCCTCTCGGACATTGAGGAGGGAGAGCCCCTGGAGAGCTGAGGCTTTTGTGTAGATTGATGTATTGAGATGAGGCTCAGATAAGTATTAGGGGGGGACTGCTGCACACAGATGTTTTTACCTACGTGCATAGAATGCACAAAGGTAAAATACCTTCAGCCTTTGCAACCACTTTAATCAGTTGGCACATGTTTGTTCTACATCAGCAATTCACCAGCTAGTGAGACCAGAGGATAAGCATGACAACCTGGTGGAAATTCTGAAGAGTCAGCAATGACATTACTTATACTTTGTGACCTGTTCAGTTATAAGCTGACCATAGACTGGTAGCCTTTCAGATGAACGTTCACTCGAAAAATCTCATTGGTACATTCGATAATGCTATCAGAGACTTGACGACTGTCATTCAAAAGTACTTCAAAAATTTGTTTTCTTTTAACATTTGATTTTGAAATTAATGGAAATTCCTAAAACCACATTCACTGTTAATTCAAGAACATTTTCTCATCACTATAGTTGAAAACGAACGTCGATTTGACCCCACTCACCATTACAAATTCAGATGAACCTTCCAAAAACAAACATTTTCTAGCAATTCCACTGTTGTATGGTGAGCTTAAGTACTATCCGTTGTACTTTGACTCTTTTTAGGGCAAACGTCCTGTTGGCTTGGATTAAAATGTCTGAAAAGAGAAGTATTTTGGTTGCCTATAGCAACTAAACTGATTTCAAAAGTCAGTCTCCCAGTTCATGATGGAAACTGTTTGGAAGAATCTGATTGCTACAGCCAACACTCATTTCCCATTTACAGTCCTCAGAATATAGTCTCCAGCTTATGTTCTAAGAATTGCTGCTATGAGAACATTCCTTGTGTCTCTGTTGTAGAATCCCACTGGCTACAATGACACGGGAACCCAGCACCGGGTGATGTCACTAACCCGCTGTATAAGAGAATCAGATTACTCAGTGAAAACTCACAAGTCTTAAGTGTCTTTTTTGACAACCAGTAACACTAATGCCACTAACTTGGGCCACTCTCTGCACCCTGGGGTGATTAAGTGATTTATCACTAATTTGCTCTGACTTGGAAAAAAATCACGGGGCAAGTCTACAAGGTTTTTGTGACTCTGTTCTACCAGTATTGGAAGATTATCATCACAGCCATACAACAGTTTCACTACCAGATTCAAGTAGGTTTTTTTTTGCGCCACATTCACATGGTGTCACTATGACTACAATAAATTCAAAAACAATTATCGCCAGTTTGTTGATCACGAAACAATGAAAAGATAACCACACTAGAGGTAATTGAGTCCAGAAAACACTAAGCAGCTCATCCACTCCCTCATCATATCACGACTCGACTACTGCAACTCCCTCCTCACTGGCCTGCCTCGCCGCTGGCTATCCCCTCTTCAGTCCATCCTGAATACGGCTGCCAGACTCATTCACCTTTCCAACCGCTCCATCTCCGCCACCCCCCTCTGCCAATCCCTCCACTGGCTTCCGATTGCGCAACGGATCAAATTCAAAATCCTAATACTGACGTACAAAGCCGTCCACCATACTGCCCCGAACTACATCACTGACCTAATATCCAAGTACCGCCCAGCACACACACTCCGCTCCTCACAAGACCTCCTTCTCTCTAGTTCCCTGGTCTCCTCCTCCCATGCCCACCTCCAGGACTTCTCCAGGGTGTCACCCATCCTCTGGAACTCCCTGCCCCAACCCATCAGATTATCACCTACTCTCCTCTCCTTTAGGCGCACCCTGAAAACCCACCTCTTCAGGGAAGCCTACACCACCCCCTGCTAACTTGCCGACCTCCTCCACTCTTCCTACCACTCCATCCCCCACAGCTATCTCCTCCTGTGCCACCATCCCCTCCCTCCTAGACTGTAAGCTCGAAAGAGCAGGGCCCTCGATCCCCTCATGTTTTGCATTGTATTGGTATTGTTCTGTCACATGTTCTGTCCTCCTTTGTAATGTACAGCGCTGAGCGAACTATCAGCGCTTTATAAATACTGTATAATAATAATATAATAATTTTAAAGCCGACGATAGACCAAAAGGCTGATCGAAAAATACTGAACAGATTTCCCCATCCACACAAGCGAAGTGTATAAAGGAGTCCTCCCTGCCTTGCTATTGTATTCTGATAGCTGAATACCCTGATTGGCACTGCAGCCAATTGGCTGCATTGCTGATCGAAAGAAAATTTACCAACAATCCCATTCGGGAGGAGTCAGTCATTAGATCAACTCCTCTTGGAAAGGAACAGCCATAGATTCATCAAAATTAGTCTAACCCCTGCTGAACTGACCAAATTTCGATCCATCCATGGCCTGCTTTGGTTGATGTACAGAGACAAGTCAGGGTTATCTAGGGCAGGGGTGGGCAACTGTGGCCCTGCAGCTGTTATAGAACTACAAGTCCCATGAGGTATTGCAAAACTTGACAGTTACAAGCATGACTCCCAAAGGCAGAGGCATGATGGGACTTGTAGTTCACCAACAGCTGGAGGGCCACAGTTGCCCACCCCTGATCTAGGGGATGTGTTAACTTTTATTTTGTATAGATTTGCTTCATTGGTTGATAGGATGCAAGCTGCTTCATTGGTTGCTAGGATGCAGGCTGCCAGCTTCCTAGTAACTGATGATGTGGAACTGAACTTGGCCAGTGAACAGGACCTGATGGGGATCTGAGGCACTAGTTTCCCATCAAGTCGACCTTACCTGTGATTGACAGTAAATGGAATTGTGTTGTTTCCATAGTCGCTACAGCTATGAATTCTGCCAAGGACAAATAGAAACCTACTAAAGCACGGTTTGAAGCTGAATTTAAGGTATGGCAATTTTTTCATAGTTACGTCGGTCCAGCTTGGGCTTTTATTGTCTGGATCTCGTAGCTAGCTGCTGCCATTGAACATAGGAGATCGCTTATTCGGCATGGGTGCCATTTAAGGAGCACTTTGCATTTTCTCAATTAATGCCAAACTCCCACTGATTGATCACGAAACAGTGAAAAGATAACCACACTAGAGGTAATTGAGTCCAATTCTAAAGCCGACGATAGACCAAAAGGCTGATCGAAAAAAACTGAACAGATTTCCCCATCCACACAAGTGAAGTGGATAAAGGAGTCCTCCCTGCCTTGCTATTGTATTTTATGACATTACAACATGAGTTTGACATTACAATCCTCACCATGACCAATCGGAACACTGCATTCATCAAGAAAATGCAAAGGGTTCTGTGAATGGTCCATGTGCCAAGTGAGCGTTGTCACGTGTCCACAATGCAGCAGTGCAGCCACTTGGCACAAGACTCGGAAGCCAATGGCATTCACTGTCTTAGCAGTTCCTACTACAGTGACTTCTAGCTCCATGGGGATGCCACAGGTATGGGACATACATATTTACATTGGTCTAAGCTGGACAATTGTAACTATGTAAATATGGCTATACCTGGAATTTAGCTTTAAAAAAGGGACATAAGCCATGTTTAGGGATTTACACAAGTAGAGGGTATACTTGTGTACAGCCATTTACTACTATGGGCAGCTGCAGATGTGATTCCCAGGCTTGAAGATTCAACTGCAGTTTGCATTGTATGGTCTTATGTGTGTGGCCCAAGATAATCCTATCACACGGCCTAATATGCCCCCAAAAACGCTATATCCATGCAGCATTCAGTGGTTATAAAGATGTGTCTGTAAAGATGCTGTATGGATTCAGTGACTACCTTCTGTGATCAATGTGATATTAACCACGCCACGCCTACGTGTGATGAATAACGGTATTTCGCCAGACAACTGGCACAGGACCCACAACATTCCAGGAAGAGATAAAGACAGGAGAAAGGTCATCATATCGCTGATACACAGGATTAAACATCCGGCTATAAAATACTGATGTTACATAGGGCTCAGCAATACATACACAGGTCCGGCTTTCAAAAATAGAAAAAAAAGGACTTTAAAGCAGAGTTCCACTCACTCTGTACAAAAACTGTAGCTGCTGTCCCCCGCAGCCCGTTTCACCAGCCGTCCTGTATTCCAGGTGCCGGCATCTTCAGTGTGGGCACCCGGCTGTGACAGCTTGTGGCTTCACAGCCGGGTGCCCACTGCGCATGCGTGAGAAGCGCTGTGCTTCCTGAATGTCCTTGTTGTCTTCTGGGACCTGTCACGGGTCCCACAAGACTACGGGGAGGGAGGGGGGGGACAACTTCCGCTTCCAACTGCCTAGGCGATCGCAGCAGAAGTGGGAGCGGGTACCTGTCAATTTCGGGTATCTGCTCCCCCCCCTTGCTCCCAAAAGGTGCCAATCCTTAATGTGGAGCGGGGGACCAATCTTTAACGCGGAACTTCCCCTTTTGGGTGGAACTCCGCTTTAAAGTGTCCTTCCTATTGAAATCAATCAGTTTCCAGCTGCCGGGACATCTGTTCTTTTGACAACTGTCTAAGGCTGGCCATACATTTTGCTTCAAACAAGGGTTGAAGGAAAGAATTGCTCAACTCCCCCATCAGTACAGTCTGTGTTCATGGGGAAATCCCTCCCGCTGCACTATTGTATTCTGACGGCGGGAGGTTTCCCAGCCATCAGAATGCAGTGATCACTGCTGGCGGCTATAGCCAGTGGCAGTGATGGTAAGAAAAAAAAAAACAGACAGGCTGGTTGTACTGAAGTTGATCAGTCGATGGTCTATTCTGATGAACTGGATGAATTTCAGTCAGTCTATGGCTGGCTTAAGACTAGCCATATAAGTTTACATTTCTCTGCATCTCTCCTGCCAGCTATTGCATTCAGACAGCCCCTGTGCCCATGGCTGTCTGAATACCTGAACTGGACAAATTTTGGTCTGCTTGTGCCCAGACTTAGACTAGCCATACACTGGTAGAGTTATGTTCAAATATTTGTACAGAAATTCTGAAAAACCTGTCGTAAGAGCATGTGATCGTACCATCAGTGCCTTCCCAAGTATTGTTATAAAGCTCTTAAAGTTGATTGTCATGCCAGTGGTTCAAATTTTAATGTTCGATTTTGGGAAATGATGCAATGTTCATGCCTGTGATCCTTCCACATAACATATATACCAGTTCTAAAACAAACAGATGTTCAGGACAGACAATAACAGTTCTTCTTCCATATTAAAGTAACATTAAAATTAAATTTTGAAAAAAATTAAAATAACAAACGTGATACTTGCCTGCTCTGTGCAATGGTTTCGCACAAAGCAGCCCCCTCCTCTTCTGGGTTCCCCCTGCCAAAACTCCAGGCTCCTCCTCTTCAGCGAGTGCCCCCATGGAGATCCTCCATAGTGTAGTAAATCAAGCTTGCAGTTCATTTATTTGTATAAAGAAGTTACTCACATTGAAATACAGCCTCTTCCTCTCCCCTGCATGGGTAAACTGCAGTCATGTGGTACTTTCCGGGAGTTTCAAGATGGCGTCCCGTACCGGAAGTGCGTCACTTCAAAACCGGAAGCTGGGTATTGATACCCTGAGGAAGTCACGAGACCACGTGACGTAACGCGTAGGTACGCCGATACGCAGCTTCCGGTTTTGAAGTGACGCACTTCCGGTACGGGACGCCATCTTGAAACTCCCGGGAAGTACCGCATGAATGCAGTTTACCCATGCAGGGGAGAGGAAGAGGCTGTATTTCAATGTGAGTAACTTCTTTATACAAATAAATGAACTGCAAGCTTGATTTACTACACTATGGAGGATCTCTTTTTTTGCTCACTAATATGTGAGTGAGGTCCTTTTAAGCAGAATTTCTGTGAAATCTCAAAGGTCACAGAGGAGAAAAGGTGGAGGAGGCTTAATAAGAGAATAAAGGAGGTCTACCAGATGGGATTGTTGAGGATCCAGGGTGATCCTGAAAGCTTTCTGGCCCTTAGGGGTCATAGAAAGGAGGTGAGGAGTCACTGCAGCTGGAGTGGAAAAGTGTGTTGGCACTTACAAGATTGAGCACCAATTGTTGCATCACTGAATTATTCATATTGGACTTATATATTTATGTGTTTGGTTATTTATGAGATTCGAAGTGGCACTATCACGAGATTTAAGTTTATCTTTATTCTAATATTATTTGCTGGCACGTGTGTGGGGCACTAAGATGATTTGGTCACTTTAAGATGTGTCATATTTTTCACATTTCATATATTTTCATTTTTTATTTTTCATGTTTTCAATATCACTATTTCACATGTAGGTGTGTTTAGCTTTTTTAGCCCATGTAGCATTATTTATAGTGATTTAGTTTATTAGCGCTGCACTTGTTTAATATTCGTTTTAGCTTACTGCATTGAATGTATTAGGCTTTATTTATTATTTATTTCAGGTACTTATATAGCGCCGTCAATTTACACAGCACTTTACATATATATTGTACATTCACATCAGTCCCTAACCCTCGAGGGGCGTACAATCTAAGGTCCCTAACTCTCAAGGGGTGTACAATCTAAGGTCCCTAACTCTCAAGGGGTGTACAATCTAAGGTTCCTAACTCAAATCCATACATACACATACTAGGGACAATTTAGACAGGAGCCAATTAACCTACCAGCATGTCTTTGGAGTGTGGAAGGAAACCAGAGTACCCGGAGGAAACCCACACAGGCACAGGGAGAACATGCAAACTCCAGGCAGCTGGTGCTATGGCTGGGATTCGAACCAACGACCTGAGTACTGCCGGGTGGAAGTGCTAACCATTTAGCCATTGTGCTGCCCCAGGACCACTTTAAACTTTAGAGCATGCTCACTACAATTAAATGTTTTCCATATGGAAATCACAATCACAGAATTTAATTCATTCAGATAAAAACCAAAAAGAAAATTCAGCCATCCAAATTTTTTCTTGTCACTGGTCAAAAATGATTGTGCAATTTTCCACAGTACCTATTAGAAACTCAAAAGTTACTTGTCCAATGAAATTCTTATCCCATAGGGCTAGCTTTATTCATCTCGCTCTCCCGCCTTGCAGCGTGAGTTACAAATATGGAGGACGGTGAGTTATACTTTTTAAACACCATATTCATCTGTTTGTGAAAGCAACGCTACCTCCCTGATCCTTGTAATCCCTTAATGCCATATATATATTAAACATATTTAAGTACAAATAATAACATTTATGACTCACTGGCATCTCCAAACAACTAAATCAATAAGTAGCTTCATTTATAGTGCTACTGTTCTATGGAAACAACACAGTAAAAGCAAAGGTGGAGACCTAGGCAACCATAATTGGCCAGAACCCATTGAGATGTTGATCATAAATACATGATGTAAACACAGATTCATGCTACGGCCCAGCTTCCGCCAATTTTATTCGAGTGGAGAAGAGTTAGATCTTTAATCATTGTTTTTATTGATCTGTGTCCCAGTTGGAGTTTGAATCTTACTTCCTGTCCAGGTGACACGGATAAGATCAGGGTTTAGCGAGGCATGTAAGGCCATAAATGGCAGTAAAAAACCTGAGATGTTTTGGCATTTCATTCTCCTGGAAAAATAAAGGTTTTTCTGTCTCAAAATTCAGTGGCCATGCAGTGAAGGGGTTACAGATTTTCACCATAATGGGGGTGTGGAGGGATGAGGCATTGACATTCCACACCTGGCTGCTTCTTAGAAGAGACTGACACCTGGTTGTGCTGACCACAGTCTAAGGAATGGAATGACATATGGGTGTGATCACATACTGTCCTGCACTGTTCTGGGCCTGTGAAATCCTCATGATTAAAGAGATAGATATAGATAGAGGTATATCTCTGTCTGTCTCTGTCCGTCTCTGTTTCTCTCTCTCGGTCTCTCTCTCGGTCTCTCTCTCTCTGTCTCGGTGTCTCTCTCTCTCTCTGTCTCGGTGTCTCTCTGTCTCGGTGTCTCTCTCTCTCTCTCTCTGTCTCGGTGTCTCTCTCTCTCTCTCTGTCTCGGTGTCTCTCTCTCTCTCTCTGTCTCGGTGTCTCTCTCTCTCTCTCTGTCTCGGTGTCTCTCTCTCTCTCTGTCTCGGTGTCTCTCTCTGTCTCGGTGTCTCTCTCTGTCTCGGTGTCTCTCTCTGTCTCGGTGTCTCTCTCTCTGTCTCGGTCGGTGTCTCTCTCTCTCTCTCTCTCTCTCTCTCTGTCTCGGTCGGTCTCTCTCTCTCTGTCTCGGTCGGTCTCTCTCTCTCTGTCTCGGTCGGTCTCTCTCTCTCTCTGTCTCGGTCGGTCTCTCTCTCTCTCTGTCTCGGTCGGTCTCTCTCTCTCTCTGTCTCGGTCGGTCTCTCTCTCTCTCTGTCTCGGTCGGTCTCTCTCTCTCTGTCTCGGTCGGTCTCTCTCTCTGTCTCGGTCGGTCTCTCTCTCTCTCTGCCTCGGTCGGTCTCTCTCTCTCTGCCTCGGTCTCTCTCTCTCTCTCTGCCTCGGTCTCTCTCTCTCTCTCTCTGCCTCGGTCTCTCTCTCTCTCTCTGCCTCGGTCTCTCTCTCTCTCTCTGCCTCGGTCTCTCTCTCTCTCTCTGCCTCGGTCTCTCTCTGCCTCGGTCTCTCTCTCTCTCTCTCTCTCTCTCTCTCTCTGCCTCGGTCTCTCTCTGCCTCGGTCTCTCTCTGCCTCGGTCTCTCTCTGCCTCGGTCTCTCTCTGCCTCGGTCTCTCTCTCTCTCTGCCTCGGTCTCTCTCTCTCTCTGCCTCGGTCTCTCTCTCTCTCTCTGCCTCGGTCTCTCTCTCTCTCTCTCTCTGCCTCGGTCTCTCTCTCTCTCTCTCTCTCTGCCTCGGTCTCTCTCTCTCTCTCTCTCTCTCTCTCTGCCTCGGTCTCTCTCTCTCTCTCTCTCTCTCTGCCTCGGTCTCTCTCTGTCTCTGCCTCGGTCTCTCTCTGTCTCTGCCTCGGTCTCTCTCTGTCTCTGCCTCGGTCTCTCTCTGTCTCTGTCTCTCTCTGTCTCTGCCTCGGTCTCTCTCTGTCTCTGCCTCGGTCTCTGTCTCTCGGTCTCTCTCTCTCTCTGTCTCTCGGTCTCTCTCTCTCTCTGTCTCTCGGTCTCTCTCTCTCTCTGTCTCGGTCTCTCTCTCTCTCTCTGTCTCGGTCTCTCTCTCTCCGTGTCTCGGTCTCTCTCTCTCCGTGTCTCGGTCTCTCTCTCTCTGTCTCGGTCTCTCTCTCTCTCTCCGTGTCTCGGTCTCTCTCTCTCTCCGTGTCTCGGACTCTCTCTCTCTCCGTGTCTCGGTCTCTCTCTCTCCGTGTCTCGGTCTCTCTCTCTCCGTGTCTCGGTCTCTCTCTCCGTGTCTCGGTCTCTCTCTCTCTCTCCGTGTCTCGGTCTCTCTCTCTCTCTCCGTGTCTCGGTCTCTCTCTCTCTCTGCCTCGATCTCGCGCGGTCTCTCTCTCTCTCTCTCTCTGCCTCGCTCTCGCTCGCTCTCTCTCTCTCTCTCTGCCTCGCTCTCGCTCGCTCTCTCTCTCTCTGCCTCGCTCTCGCTCGCTCTCTCTCTCTCTGCCTCGCTCTCGCTCGCTCTCTCTCTCTCTGCCTCGCTCTCGCTCGCTCTCTCTCTCTCTGCCTCGCTCTCGCTCGCTCTCTCTCTCTCTGCCTCGCTCTCGCTCGCTCTCTCTCTCTCTCTGCCTCGCTCTCGCTCGCTCTCTCTCTCTCTCTCTCTCTCTGCCTCGGTCTCGCTCGCTCTCTCTCTCTCTGTGCCTCGGTCTCGCTCTCTCTCTCTGTGCCTCGGTCTCGCTCTCTCTCTCTGTGCCTCGCTCTCGCTCTCTCTCTCTGTGCCTCGCTCTCGCTCTCTCTCTCTGTGCCTCGCTCTCGCTCTCTCTCTCTGTGCCTCGCTCTCGCTCTCTCTCTCTGTGCCTCGCTCTCGCTCTCTCTCTCTGTGCCTCGCTCTCGCTCTCTCTCTCTGTGCCTCGCTCTCGCTCTCTCTCTCTGCCTCGGTCTCGCTCTCCCTCTCTGCCTCGGTCTCGCTCTCCCTCTCTGCCTCGGTCTCTCCCTCTCCTGGTCTCTGTGTCTCTCTCCTGGTCTCTGTGTGTGTCTGTCTGTCTCTCTCTCTCTCTATA
This sequence comes from Staurois parvus, assembly GCF_062004578.1. NCBI lineage: Eukaryota > Metazoa > Chordata > Amphibia > Anura > Ranidae > Staurois > Staurois parvus. Next base: position 220,798 of record NW_028318678.1, on the reverse strand, counting down.
TGCTGTACATTATATTTTACACAGTGAAAATGACATACCAGTTACCATAAAAACATTACAGAGACCTAATTTACTGTGTGATCCACTAAACTGAGCTTTGGAGAAATTCTTATGGTTTTGGATACATACATGTGCCCCATAAATCAGACTAAACTACGGAATTGTATCAAACATCTGTTTATTCTTAGGCCTGGGATTGGTCGCTGGATGTTTGTTGGCCAACAGGGGGCATTGTGGTGTCTGTGGAAATAAGCATCTGAACTGGTACCAAATCAACTCCAGACCTACTGGCATAAAACATACCAAGGCTACTATACCCATCCTAAAAAAAAAACCCAAAAAACAAAGACCTGATAAATCTTCAATATGGGTGATTGAATGAAGGTGATTCACCAATAACAAATTGATCCGCCAGCAACTTACATCTATTACACAGATTGAACGGGTAATTGAGAGCCAATAGAAAGGTGTTCCAAAAGGCTATCTGATAGAAAGTGATCAGATTTGTTGGATGGGAGTTTTGGACAACTGTTCATCAGTTTTGGATTATTGATTTATATTCTTTTTCTATGTAGAAAATCAAATCAAACATTGCAACGTGTATGGTCGACATTAACGTTTCTTTAAAGCTGAACTCCAGGCAAACATGAGAGACAAAAATGAAGGCAGCTCTGACTTTGATGATACATCATAACATGTATTTTTTAAATGCAAGCAGTGAATATGACTGGATATCTGCTTCATAGGCTCCATGCACATTAGCGTTTTTTTAAGCTCCTAGAAGCGATTATCGGCATTTTATTTTTTATAGCTCCTAGAAGCTAAATAGTGTTCTCCTATGTGTCAATGCACACTACTGTACGCTATTAGCTTTTTGTGAGCTTCAACGTCTAGGAGCAGAAAAAAATAGTTTTTTTTTTCTTCGTTTTTTGGAGCGTTTTTAAAGCAGAAAAAACGCTCCTAACAGCTTTTTTCTAGCTTTTTCTGTGCTCTAAATGCTCCTGAATGCTTCTAAAACGTTATTACCAACGTTTTTTTATCCAGCATTTTTCCCCAGTGTTTTTTTAGCTTCAAAAAATGTTTTGCATGCTCGTGTGCATGGAGCCTTATAGTCCCTGTAAAGCAGACCTTAGAGTGGGAGAGAAGAAACAGCAGCAAGCGCCTGAATATGACCTGGTACCATCCCCTTGTGGCCCCTATATAGCAGAGATCACAGTGGGAGAGAGGAAACGGCAGCAAGCACCTGAATATGACCTGGTACCATCCCCTTGTGGCCCCTATATAGCAGAGATCACAGTGGGAGAGAAGAAACAGCAGCAAGCGCCTGAATATGACCTGGTACCATCCCCTTGTGGCCCCTATATAGCAGAGATCACAGTGGGAGAGAGGAAACGGCAGCAATTACCTGAATTTGACCCAATATCTGCCTCTTGTAGTCTCTGCAGGGCTTATACTGGGAGCTGAAGAAGCAGCACAAGGAGAAAATTGGTTCCTGTGCTAACAAGAAGCATGCTTATAGGAGAATTAAAGTGATTGTAAAGGCTTAAGGATTTTTACCTTCATGCATTCTATGCATGACGGTAAAAAATGTTCTGTGTGTAGCAATGACCCCAGCCCCCCTAATACTTACCTGAGCCTCATCCGATCCACTGATGTGCACAAGAACTTCAGCTGTCCTGGGTCTCTGCCTCTTCATTGGCTGAGACAGCAGCAGGAGCCTGTGTCATTCACAGCCAGTGAGCCAATGAGGAGACAGAGGGAATGGGGCCGAGCCGCGGCTCTGTGTGTGAATGAACACATGGAGCAGCAGCTCAGGAGCGCTTCTGCTTGGGTGCCGCCATGGCAAGCTGGTTGCTATGGAGGCACCTGACAGGAAGGAAGAGCCAGGAGCACCGGTGGGGGACCTGAAAAGAAGAGGATCCATACTATACTTACCCGCTCTGTGCAAAACCACTGCACAGAGCGGGTAAGTATAACCTGTTTGTTATTTGAAAAAAAAAAAAACCTGAACCTTTTAGTATTGCTTTAAGCAGAGTGACTGGGAAATGAGTTGGTCACTGTGCTGCTAATTCCTTCACTGTCCAGTCACAGGCTGGAGGCAGGTCTAGGACCATGAAGGCCAGGATGATCTCAGATAGGGATGATGACACCAAGCAGCATGCAAACCATGATGACAAATCCTGAGGAGTTGGCTATTTCTCATCGTGGTTTGCATGCTGCTTGGTGTCATCATCCCTATCTGAGGTCATCCTGGCCTTCATGGTCCTATAACTGATGGGTGTGCTGCCTGACTTACCTAGGGAAGAAACCAGCTGTTCATGCGCATTTTATTTGCGCTTCTGGTGAGTGCATACAAAGGACTACTTTTCACAGATTCACCAGCATTGGATGTCACCTGTTCACGGATTTATTTTCTGGACTTTTTTAGAACTATTGTTTTTTGCAATTGTGTCATTTGTTATATGTTCACTATCAGCCACTATTTTATATCACCCAACACTGACCACTCAGCGTCACGGATACCATCCTCACACTTATCAGTATATTAATTATTGCTATATTAATAATTCATGAACTCTCACACTTTAGACTGGTAGCACTGACCAGAGCCCCTCACTGTGTCTGCTTTTCAGTATTGCGGCTATTCATTCTATTGCTGCTTCAATTCACCTTATCATGTATTTATGTATATGCACGTTTTAAAAGTATTTCATTTGATTTATTCATAACTTTAGCGCTGCACCTTTTTATATAGTATTAACCCCATGGTGCCGGCGCCTCCCGGCCCTTTAACGGTTTCAGAAGCCGGGGAGGCGGGGTTTTAGGGTCATGTGACCACCGTAATTTGCTGTCACGGTGGTCACATGATCGGGAAAGGTCCCGATTGCAAGAGGAGATATCGGGACCTTTCTGTGAGTACCAGACACGCGTGCTGGGAGCGTGCAGGGCGCGTGCTCTCAGCACATATGTTTTTCTTAATTGTTCGCAAATGTGCGACAGCTCGGCGTCAAGGTCCAGACGCCGAGAGGCCTCACATATGCGTGTGGCCGGCGCCAAGAGGTTAAACTTGTTTTGTTTTTCCTGTCAAGTGCCCCAGTAGCAAGTTGTTTGCTATGGGGGCACTTGTACATGTTCACTCCTGAGCTGGTTCTGTGTGTTCATAAACACACAAAGTGTGTTCTCAGTCCTGCTCCTTGCTCCCTCCTCACTGTCTGTGATTGACCGCACTGCTCTCTCTGAACCAGTGAGGAGGAAGAGCTCCTCTGCTCTTGTGCACAGCCATAGTTGGAGATTGGGCTCCGATAAGTATAAGGGGGGTTCTGGGTGAAGAGCTGCATACATAGACTGCATTAAGGTACAAAAAACCCTCAGCCCCCAGAACCACTTTAAGCACGTTTCCATATTTCAGAGCCCAGTGGTGGTCATGTAATATGTGCCTTAAGGCACACCTAGCACAAGTGTATATTGCACTATAAACCAGTATGTGCTATAGACACCGGTGTTGTTTTTGCAGTTTTCCAGTGCCACATAAACCAAGGACATCAGGGTGTAGTTCTAAATAGTTTTTAGGGAGGCTGTGACAGCTGGAGACAGTTGTAAATTCCTTGAAGTTGATAAAGAATGGGGCCCAGGCGCCCTACATAAATGTCATGTGTAGGTCTAGTGTGTGTAAAGCCTGCCAGTCACAACTGACATAAATCGAAGGATAAAGGCGAGGAAATGTAATGGCCGGAATAGACCAAGTGGACCATCAAGTCTCCCCCCACCCCCCCCCCCCCACCCCCCTTTTTTTTATCCTTTTCTTTTCTCTCTCTCTCTTTTTTTTTTTTTTTTCCCCTTTTGCCAACTTTTGCCTGAGCATAGATCTGTATTTATCCCAGTCATGTTTTTTTTGTTTTTTTTTTTACGGAAAGAATGTTTATTAAACGAATAAACTATGATACATGTGAATCGCAATGGCATTATTACAGAAAAAGAGAAACATGAGTGTCACAATAGAATCATCAACCAACAAATGCTTACTTCAAACAATCACAGCAGGTCACAAAGAATCAACAAATACATAATAGGACACTACAACCTGGGGGGGGGGGAGGGGAAAACTTAGGCAGTAAGAGGAAGTATAGGAGCAGAAAGAAAACAGCAGGCAGAAATGAAAAGAAATGGGGTAGACCAAGAGAAAAGTATATATTTCGGGAGGGACTTGCATAAAGAAAACTCACTCGGGGGGGGTACCAGGGATGGGAGGCGATTGAGCAACCAAGGGGAAGCTAGCTCTCAAAGTGTCGCAGTATAAGGTGTCTCGCTTCCACGCAGGGCAACCAAATTTTGCTAAACTTTTTAGGGCAATTACGTCCCATGTAGATCAGCTTGTATATAGGCAAAACGGCATTAATCATGGAACGCCAGGCCGAAACCAGGAGGCTCCGGCATTTTCCATTTAGACAATTTAGTCTTCCTTGCATACTAAGTGGTATAAAAAACAAAACAATTTGGTATAAGTGGTGGTAGGTAGGTTATCAGTTACACCCAGTAAGGGCTCCACTTCTAAATGGAGGCCACTAATCCTGTTCAGCCGCCACTGTCTTCCAAAAGTCCTGGAGTAGGGAGCAGGACCATACCATGTGTATAAAAGTCCCCACCTCTAGATGACATCTAGGACAGACATCACCAGCGTTGCGGTAAATGACTGACATCCTCTGAGGCGTATAGTACACCCTATGAAGAAACTTTTAATTATACGAATCTATCTTTAGGTGAAATCATAAGGGGAATATATTGCTGTAGGCCCTCGGTCCAATCCTCCTCAGTTAAATAAGGGAAATCTCTCTTCCAGGCAAGGCAAGTCCATGACGGGCTAGTGGTGCCCTTGTAGGTCAACCTAAGATAGAGGTCTATCCGTGGTACTCATCATCAGGAACTTCTCAACCGAGTGGAAAGCTAGGGCTATGGGAGCAGGGAACTGTGCATTCACTGTATATATCTGAAGTACATCCAGGGAGGAAGGCAAAAACGATGCTTCAGCTCCACAAAGGAGAGAAGACATCCCTCCGATATAACCTGGCACAAGGTCCATATGTCATACCGGGCCCAAACCTGTGGGTTCGGTACCGTCTTCAGGTGAGCAAGGGCTAGATTGCCCCATAGTGGAGTAAGAGGGGAGACAGTCTGGGGTGCACTAAGAAGTGTGGTAACCTGTGTCCAGACTCTAAGCGTAGTCTTCATCAACAGTTTGATATTTGGATTAGAGTGTCGGCCTCTGTAAACCAAACTGCTAAGTTCTGAATAAGACCCGAGGAGCGCCACCCCCAGATTCACCGCAGTATTTGAATGATCTTGGGCAAACCACCATCTCACAGATACAGAGACCGCCGCCCAATTATATTTCTTAAGACATGGCAGAGCAAGTCCTCCCTCAGTCAGAGGGAGCTGCAGAGTGGTTCTAGCTACTCTTGGAAAAGAGCCTGCCCAAATGAAGGAAGTAATGGCTTGGTCCAGTTTAAGAAAAAAAGCATTTGGGATAGGTATCCCAATCATGTTTAGGGCTCATGCACATGGGTGCTTTTGCCCGTATAGTGTAAACAAACTGGGCATACTCCAGCACCGGTGGTGCATGCTAGGGATGCACCAATACCTGTTTTTTGATGGTGAGTACCAGTACTTGTACTCAAGTACTCGCCGATACCAATTACAAAATGAATGGGCTCAAATTGCACTGCAAAGAATTGTATGCAATTTGAATAGGAATGCAGTGCGATTTCTATCTGCATCACATGCGGTTTCCATCACCGCTCCTGTATGAACCGTGGCTGAAGTCATTATAAGTCTGGGTTCACACAGGAGTGGTGCGGGAAACTGTATTTGATTCAGACAGGAATCACACCGTTTCCTTTTCAAATCACATGCGATTCTTTGCATTTTGATTTGAGCCTATTCATTTTGTATGGGCTCAAATCGCAGCATATAGGTATCTGTTTTAGATATCAGAGCATTTGCACGAGTGTAAGTACTCATGTTTAGTCTCGGTATCGGTGCAACCCTAATGCATACAGCTTGCTGCCAGCAGCCCTGTCAAAATCACTGATAGGCTGAAATACATGGCTGTACAGTATTTCGATCAGTACTTGCATTCAGGGCCATATGCATTCAGGGATGCACACTCCAAATGCAAAACATTTTGCATTGGGGTCATAGGTCTCTGAACACATATGCTACTTGGAACAGTGCCATGTACTTCAGCCTGTCATAGATCTTTACAGGGCTGCTAGCAGCAGGCTGTTCGCACCACCTCTACCTCCTGGGTGCCTAATGCAATGTAAGTTAGACCTCATTCACATGGGCATTCTGCAGTGGACACCCTTGCCAGGGCCGTTTTTGCTTGCACAGAGATGCACAGACAGTGTGCGTTCTGCGACTTGCACCCTCACAGCTGTCAAATTGGGAACAATGGCTGTGCCCAAATGATATGAATGGGTCTTGCCTGCACAGAGATGCTTGAAACACCTGTGCATCCCTGTTTGGGCAAACATGGCGCTCACATGGGAGTACGCTGTAGTATGCATACGTAAACGAAGCTTAAATGTGCCCGTCTGCGTGAGGCCTTAAATTCACTTACTGATAAAACCAACTCACTGCTTCTTGTGGAGGTCTGTTACAAGCATCAGTTACTTTTGGTTGAAAAATATTTTCTACCTTTCCTGATACAGATTTGAGGTCATGCCCCCAAATTCTTGATCTTAGCTTCTTATTAAAAAGTACTGCCCTTTGTACTGGTGTTTTTTAGTAACCCGAAAAGCATTTTCCAGTCCCGGTGTCTCATGTAATGAGAACAGGAAAGAGCGGCCATATTGAGTTAAAGTAGAGATAAGGGGAGGTTTGGTCAAGGCCCATAGCAGCTGACGTAATCCAGAGAGAGGCCGATATCTGGAACTGGGAACAACACAAGTCCGGCCTTGTTGGTTTGCTGTGTGCCAGCCACGCTAATCCTTGGGTAGACAAAGATTAGTTTATACTTCTTTTCTGCTGTAGAACAAAGTCTGAACCAATGAGGAAGTTCTGTAAGAGCAGACGGGAGCACGGGTGTGGAGGAAGGGTCAAAAAGACACGCTATGTAGCTTTTACTGCAAGACAGGAGATGAAAGGGTTTTAACGGTTTCCAAGAAATCATTGCAATTCTTTGAAGAAAAATTTGTTTGCACTTTCGTTTGGCTTTTCTGGACACCACACAATAGTGATCGGTCATGTTTAGATTTCATTCTCCACCTCTTCGCAAATAAGTTATCAGTGAAGTAATTTCTCTGGAAACTTGCCTTCCTCTTATTTAAAGTAGAGCAAAACTAAAACTTGAATGCAATTTTAGAAGTTTTTCGTATTTTTTGTTTAATCTGCAGCTTTGTTAAGATAATATCTGGTGATGCTGCCATGAAGGTCCTTGTTCAGGCACTTCCTATGCTGGGGTGACAATTGTCTACTAATTGTGCTCCTGCGTTGTCTCCATGTTGGAGACTACAAACAGCCATGCTAACACACATTGCCCAGGCTTGGCACACTGTTAGTTATTACATGTTCTGGGATGACAACTGTCTACTAATTGTGCTCCTCCATTGTCGCCATGGTGAAGATTACAAATGACCATGCCAATGCATATTGTGCAGGTATGGTCCTCCTTGGTACTTCCTGTTATGGGCATCAAATGGCTGCAAATTGTACTCCTGCATTGTCATCATGGTGAAGGCTACAAGTGGCTATACCAACACACATTGTTCAGACATGGTCCACGGTTGGTTACTTCCTGTTATGCAGTGACAACTGTCTACTAATTGTGCTCTGTCGTTTTTACCATTGTGCAACCTACAAGCAACCATGCTAAGATACATTGCTCAAGCATGGTCCACTGATGTCACCATCAGAAAGCTCAGCAAGAGTAATGATATACAGCCAATTCTGGAGTTCAAGTAGAAAGAGTGGCAGAAAAAGGCTGGAGGAGATCAGCAGAACTGAGATGCAAAAAAGTATGAAAAATGCTCCCCCCCCTCCTTATTTCTTGTAGGGTGTCACCGGGACAGATATTGAGGGAAATTCTCCCTAACGGGTTCACAGACAGAAATAAAGGTCTGACAAAGATTTTAACTTCTCTATTCCAAAAAACAATTAGGCTTTAACCAGGTAACTTGCCAGCACCTTTTAAAGAAGAATCCATTGCATACAACACAACATTTTTTCCCCAAACCTGCAGGGCCTGATAACACCATTATGTCATAGTAATTCATGGTGGCACAGTTAGCAGGGTGCAGTGCTTTGTGGTGCCATTCATTTTGGCAGAGCCATTTTTTCCATGCATTAGGGGCTTACACACACTGAACATGCTTCAGTAACATTCATTGCGGCATATGAGCTACCGAAACGTAACAAGGTATGGCCAGCCAGTAGTCAACCCACAGTAGCAGTGTCTATTTGGCAGGTGGACTCAAAAATACAAACGTAGAGTTTTGGGTATCTCAGCTAAATATCCCTTATTGTGGAGTATGAGCTACCACCATACAATAAAGTGTGACTGGCCAGTAGTCAACCCCAGTGCCTATTTGTAGATAATTTCACAAGTAATACGCAGAGTTATAGGTGTCTCAGCAATGTAATTTGTATACCCATGTGGATAATTTCAAAATGAAAACAGTTGGTGGGACCTGAGCATGGTAAACCCTGTAGTATAGTATGAAGACACTGCTGTCCTTTTTACTGCTAAGTACTGGCTCGCACCCTTCCTCTCTTATCAAACACTCCTTTATTAACTAATATCAAAGCAATATGTTTACTCGTGAGATCATAGAACGCCCAGTGTCCACATCATTCTGTTTAACCCCTTTTTCTGCTAGTGCCATATTCCATACATGATTGCTGTCCTCCTTGGGATCTGATGAGTTATATAATTTTCCCTGGTTTGGAAAGGGTTAGCCTGACCTCATGGTTGTATTATTCTTTGGCAGTGCAGAACAAGACACTTTAGTGGTTTACGCTGCAACTGATGTTCTTTGGCAAGGTATGTTGCAGTGCTGTTCAGAATGAATGGCGCCACATTACAGCAACGCGCTTTACCATGGTGTGAATGGGCCTTAAAGCCGCTCGCCTCCTACCTGCCACCCAGCATGAGCATTTTTGTTTATATGTCTGCCGTTCCTGCTAGTTAATGGTGGCTTTACTGTGCACACACGTTCAGCCACCCACATAGGTCTCTGGACAACCTCTGAATGGTGAAGTCTCCTGAAATTATTTCATAAGAAATTTTTAAAAGCTGATTAACAGACATAGAAACTTTCATTTAAATATATTCCTCAGTAGCTACAAAGGATATACATCTACTTTTATGTGCACCAAATTCCTTTGCAAAGCCAGATATCTTGTAAAAGTATCAGTTAGATCATCAGTGCAGTGCACATAGGCTGTACAGAGAGCTGTGTACAGGAAAGGAAGGTACACTACACTAGATTGTAAGCTCCAAAGAGCAGGGCCCTCGCTCCCCTCATGTTTTGCATTGTATTTGTATTGTTCTGTCACATGTTCTGTCCCCCTTTGTAATGTACAGCGCTGAGCGAACTATTGGCGCTTTATAAATACTGTATAATAATAATAATAATACACTCTGCTCCGTGGGGGAGGTCTCAAGATCAGTGATATAATGAACAATGAGAGAGAGCATTAATGACTGGTCTTTATTACAGGAATCTCCTGCATGGAGCCAAAGTGCAGGAGATGTTCCATGCTGGATGCTGAACAGATCTGGAATAAATACACACATAATAACAAGAAGTAAAAATAGACATGGCACGTGTATTTAGACAATATTTGTTTGGCCTGCAACACCCTATTTGTGGGCTTTGTCTAAGCATGCATTAATCATTTCAACCAATGAAGTGAAAAAAAACAATGAATGAAAAAAAAAAATAACCCGATTTCCCCCATCCACACCCTTGATGTGGATGGGGGAATCATTCTCGCTGAGTTATTGTATTCTGACAGTGAGGAGATTTCATCTCCCTGTCAGAATACATTGAGCACTGATTGATCAAGTACAACCGAACAGGCTTCTGTGCAACCACTGTCCCCATACATTGATTGAAATTCGGATAGTCCCTGCTTACCCACCATCAGTGTATGTATATGGACACTACCAGACCTCTCCCTTTCATCAGCCAGTGGTGGAAGTTCCATCATCAGCCTTGATGCATTTCAGTTCACGTTCAGAGGACGAGGGAAGCAAAATAAAAATTGGAGTAGCACAGTTCATATATACACTTTGCAATAATTGTGTGAATATACTGTATTGACTAAAATGTTTCATAGTAGACAGGGGTTGTTAAAAAATGTTGGGTCAGTTCTTTAGCTATTGTTTTTTTTACAATATAAAATGTGTGCGTTTTACAGAAATTAATTTTAATACTTGACAAAGTATTCACAGAGCACTATGTGATAGCTGAAGACAGCAGTAGTCTGCTTTCAGGCAGACTTTCTCTCATTGAAAGCATGGATAGAGTTGGAGTCCCTGCTCTGGCTCATTCACCTATGTGCAAACTTCATCTTGAGCTATTCAGTTCTGTTAACCAGCTTTTTTTGGAAGGTGTGAAGAATGCAATATTTCATATTTACCTTTTAAAACTAAAAAAATTTACATTTGAAAAAAAATTAGCCCTCACTATAAAAATGATAAAAGAAAACGTCCAAAACTACTATGCATTCCCTCTAGATTGGAGCCCCATCGCTTTGGTCTACTCTACTGAAATCCAGAGTTAAGTGTACATGCACCTAGAACAGTGTTTTTTAACCAGGGTGCCCTGGCCCCCTGGGATGGATTTTGGGTTCGACGGGTGCTAAGAGCATGAGACTCAGTTTCATCTGGATCATAGATGGATGAGAAGACTCTAAAGGAGAGAACTCTGACTATGCTATGGGAGAATCGGACAGTGTGATGGGGGGGAACCCTGACTATGTGAAAGGGGGCCTTAGATGTATGGGGGGCCTTTAGTGGGATGGGAGGACTCTGATATGAAGGGGGGACCTGTAACATCATGGAGGCCTCTGTTGTGATAGAGGGCTGTGATGATGATACATTTTAGAATGGGGTGCCTCAAGATTTTGTATACTTTTTTAAAGGGAGCCGCAACTGAAAAAAGGTTGAGAAAAGCTGACCTAGAGGAGAAGCTCAGGTGACAGATCCATGATATTATTCCAGAAATAACTGCTGACTTGGTTAAACTAGCGCCAAGTTTTAATTTTTTTCTGCCCGAGCTTTTCTGGGCTTTGCCTTGTCATCAGTATTTGATGAGATCTTTTCACATAAAATAATTATAATCTAGCAGGAATGCAGCTTCCCATTCTCTGACTATTAATTAATGTCATGATTGTTTTGTGTTCGGCGCTGGGTGTGTGAGACAATGGCACCGATGAGAGGGAGAGATCTGGAGTTAAGTAGGTTAGTAGAGAAACAGAATATTTTCTGCCAAAAGCTTCTCAAAGCTGAAGTTTCATCTACTCATATTTTGCTTTCCATACATTTTTAATAAAACCTTTTCTGCTTTTATTGCATACCTTATTTTAGACCCAGTGACTTCATCATTGGGTCTCTTTGCTTCTCTATGCAATGCAGGCATGTCATGATTGGAGGAAGGGGTGGTGGCAGGGTGCTGTACATAGCTTCCTGAAAACATCACAGCTCCCTGCCTTAGTAGTCCTCTTAAGAGCCTTCAGCCCCGATGCGAGCAGTGTGCTGGCACAATGGAGGAGCTATGCAAATATGATGGGTGCATCTCAGTCTGGAGGAGTGGGCCTTCCTAGATAGACTCTATTTGCATGCAGATCACGCTAGATAATGCCCACATGCGATGCTGAGCCTCCATGATTGACAGAATGGAAATTTACTGAATGAAAAGGGCAGGCCAGAGATAGGCTGGGGAGGAAACCGCTAGATGATGCGGGATGTCCTCCAGCCAGCAAATGAAGTGGGCCTTATCTGATTTGCGGCAGGTTCTAATGCACACTATGAGGAGAGGGAGCCTTACAACATGTTGGCTTTGTCTTCTGACTTTTTACCAAGATGATAAACTTCTACTAGACTTGCACAAACCCGTGGTGCTCTCATCCTCTAAAACTGTACTGTGGTATTCGGATAAGGGATGTCAGAGCTGCAACTCTTGATTTGCTTGCTTATTTCGAGTCAAGGACTTGGAAGGCAATGAAGCCACTGGATCACCGAGCCAGGGAATACATATTTTTTAGGTTAGCAATGACATTCTTCATAATTCCTTGGTCCAGGTTTGCTTTGATCATCCGTTTGCTTGTTCTGCACAGTGTTTCTGTTGTGAAATATATCGTTTTTGTAGCCCTATCTGACTGTTTATATGGTTTCTTGGTGACCTGTCATCCTTGCTATCAGCTGTGGTATTCATTGCAATTGTGTATTATCAAAATATCATTATTGCTGTCATAGCTAAACAAACAGCAGAGCTCATGCAAGGATTTTATGTTGCTTATTGGTAAAGAATGTTTTGCATCATGAATGTTCTTACCTGCACACATAATTTCACAAGGCAAGCAACTACACTTGTTCAGAGGAACAGCCTGGGGCAGCCGTTCTCAGTTAGGGTTCCATGGAACTGTAGGGGTTTTCCAGAGGTTGCTAGGCGTTCCTTGAATTATGGATGATCTCCCATTTGAAGGTGCCTACATACTTCTGGGGCCAATGAAACTTGGCAGAGCTAGTTGCATAGCACCAGTGTTATTTTTAATTGTCTGTAAGGATGACGTTCTAGCCACCTCCACCAATGGGGCATTATTCCCACTGGCCACCAATGGGGCATTCTTCCCACTGGCCACCAATGGGGCATTCTTCCCACTGGCCACCAATGGGGCATTCTTCCCACTGGCCACCAATGGGGCATTCTTCCCACTGGCCATCAATGGGGCATTCTTCCTAATGGCCACCAATGGGGACATTTTCCCACTGACCACCAATAACTTGGTTTTAGCAGAGGTTCCCTGTGACTTGAAAATTATTTCAAGAGTTCCTCTGGGGTTGAGAAAGGCTGGCCTAGGGATTCAATGACATTGTGATGTTCTTAACTGCTATTCACTGTTTAGAACAGCCTTTTTGAAACAAGTTCTGCGACTTACAGTGTATATCTCCAATGATGTCAAGACAATTTTGTGCATTTAAACACAGCGTTGTCTTGCAGTAATGTGGCCATGTATTCCCTAAAAGCTTTTCTTAAAGGTTAAAGGCTTTCTCCAGAGGTTACTATTGGTTCCTTGCGCTATGGCTGATTTGATTTCTCAATAGAAAGTGCCTACATACTTCTGAGGCCAATGCCACCTGACAAAACCAGCTACAAGACACTGTTGCTGATGATCTTTTTAGTCATCAGTAAGGATGACATTCTAGCTACCATCACTAAGTGGGACATTCTTCCCACTGACCACCAATAAATTGGTTTTAACAGGGTTCCCCGAGACCTGAAAATTATTTTAAGTTTCCCGGGATGTTGAGAAAGGCTGGCCTAGGAATTCAATTACATTGTGCTGTTCTTGGCTGCTGTTCACCATTTAGAACAGCCCTTCTCAGGGTTTTGCCAGAGGTTGCTAGGGATTCCTTAAAGTGATTTTAAAGATTCAAATTGAATTTGTTTTAAGTATCAAACTTGGTATACTTGCCTGTTCTGTGCAATGGATTTGCACAGAACAAACGCACAGGCACTCTTGGCTCCTCCCCCCCCCTACTGAGTGCCTCATAGCAAGCCACTTACTACGGGGGCGCTTGTGTGGCTTTATCCTGAACTATGCTCTGTGTCCATTGGCACAGCCCCTCACCCCGTTTCCTGCTCACTGGCTATGATTGAATAGCAGCTGCTGCTGCTGTCTCTGAGCCTATGAGGAGGGAGAGAGCGGAGAGCCACTCAGGGGGAGGGGCATCTGCACAAAGGTTTTTTTATCTTAATGCAGAGAATGCATTGAGGTAAAAAAAAAACCCTTTAAGCACTGTGCTTCATACTTTTCATATAAGTAATCACAGACACTGATGATCTTTGCATCTATCTTTAAAGCTGGCCATACAGTGATTAAAATTGTTTATTTGACTTCTGTCGAAAGGACATGTAGATTTTCCCCTCAGTGAGTGCATCCAGTAATCTGCAGCTTCTGATCAGTGTACTCTGACAGTGGCTGGTGCTGCTGTCAGAATACAATGTCCTGGCAGGGGGACTCCTTCATCCACCTTGTTTTTGTGGATGGGATAACCTGTTCGCTTTTTTTTTTGTGTGTAGACCGCCGGCTAAGCGAAAGAAAAAACTAACCATTTATGACCAGCCTTGGGGAGACATTCTGTTAGCAGCATTCAATGTAAGAATCATTGTTCCCATTGACCACTACAATAATGTACAATGAGCTGTAGATATAGTTATCAACGGGTTCCCTGAGACAAGAAAGTTATTTTAAGGTTTCCTCGATGTTGAGAAGGTTGAGAGAGACTAATTTACAAGGTCAGGCGCAGTCTAGAGTTTCCTGTGGTATCCGCATCGAATGCAAAAATATTCTTTAGAAGAGTCAGTGAGTGCATGAAGTGCAAGGTGGTGTACTCAGCAAGTGCCAATACATAGTTGGTTGGGTACAAAACATAATGAATTCCTATTCATAATTTTAAATAACAGGAAAACCTAGAATGTTGGCTTTGCTTGCCGGGAAATTGCTGCTGTTAGTTTTTTCCCCTATGGACTACAAAGTTGAACCCTCCCTTGAAGAGAAATTATAATGTATAGTCATTGAGGTCATTTGAACGCAAATTTTGAGATATTATCACATTGCTTAAACAGTCAAAATAGTTTTGATGTGGCTTTCACATTTTACAAGCTTCCTCTTTCCCTTTTTTGTTATTTTAATAAATACAGAAGTTTGTAGTTTTGCTACTACACACTGGGTACATTAACTACTTCAAAATCTCTGGTTAGAGACATTTATTGTGCCCATTCATAGCCATTGATCATGTTTCTTAATCGGTTACCCTCCCCTAGAAGTTTTTCTTGCCCATCTGCACTCTCTCTCTCCTTGGGGTTTCCAGTTATGGGGGAGCATGGTACCACCCCCACGATGCCTTAAGTTGGCCATAGAAAATCACTTGATTCCCCCCATCAATACATGGAGCCATTGTGCTCTACCAGTAGGGGGAGTTCTCCCCTATAATAGCTGCTATCAATAATTGCATATAAAATCCGACAAGCTGATGGTACCCAAGTTGATCGATCAAACAACTTTGGTACATTCAGCCTGCCCACACATGGTTCGGATCTCAGCCGGTCCCTGCTGAACAGTCTGTGACCAGCTTTAGTGGCAAATCACCAGACCAGTCATGTAAGGGGGGGAAAAAGGGGCAGTGATGTCATCTTCCCAGGTAAGTTTAGATAATGAAACATATCTAGAGTGCAGTCAAAGATTTGTATTTATAGAATTACCTAGACTGGACTCTTTTAGCAGGGAGGTCGTACAGGATACTGGGTAGGGGAATTTACTTTGCTGAGGAGCTCATAGACCTGGTTTGTGAGAAGGAGCAGTTGGGTGAAAATGTTGTGTTGCTCTGCACAGGAGGAAGCACTAATCAAATCATTAAAAATCCTTCCCTTTATGAACCTCTGTGCCAAAATTAAGTATTCTGCACAATAAGATATCCTTGCTGAGATCCCAGCACTGCATGCAAGTGATCCAGGAAAAACCCCTCCAAAAGCTGACAGAGGAAGAGGCAAGGACAGGAGCACAGCACCAAAATGTTGAAGTTCAAAAAATTGTTTTCCGATAGTTGAAGCATGATCGATATGCTTGGCCAATATTTTTTGGTGGGTTTTGAGCCCCTATATACTGGTGTGTATATACATATGGACTTCAAAACTTTTGGCACTCATACCTTTCCTACCATCTGTAAAGTGGCTCTGGAAGCCATTGGAGTTGTCCAGGTTGTGAATGTACCTATTTTTTTTTGTAAAATGCGATATTCTTTCTGTACCCACAGGTGATCGCTCTTGTAATGGACCTCTTCACAGACTTGGACATATTTAAGGACTTGTTAGATGCTGGCTTCAAGAGGAAGGTCTCTGTCTACATCATTCTGAATGAGTCCGATGTGAAGTATTTCCTACAGATGTGTGAAAAGGCTCAGATGCACAAAGGTCACCTCAAGGTGAGCCATGGAGTGATTCTGTATCTTAAGATGCTTCTATTCACTTTTCTACATATTCATGCCATCGGTTCCTTATACAGTTGGTTCTTTTTCTTAAACTGAACTTGGGGAAAAACTAAAGTGGTTCTAAAGGCTTAAGGTTTTTTACCTTCGTGCATTCTATGCGCATGAAGGTAAAAAACCTTCTGTGTGTAGCAGACCCCCCCCCCACCTCAATACTTACCTGAATACCATCCCGGTCCAGCGATGTCCAGGAGAGCCTCAGTTCTCCAGGGACTCTCACTCCTGGTTGACTGAGGCAGCAGTGGGAGCCAATGGCAGTCATAGCCAGTAAGCCAATCGGGAGAGGGCTGGGCTGAGCCGCAGCTCGGGAGCACACCTGCTTGGATACCCCAATAGCAAGCTGCTTGTTGTGAGTGCACCCGAATGGAGAGAGGGGCCAGGAGTGTTGGCAGGGACCCAAGAAGAGGCGTGTCCGGGCTGCTCCATGCAAAACCCATTACACAATGCTAGTAAGTATGACAGTGGTTTGTAAGGCTCAAGGTTTTTACCTTCATGCATTTTATGTATGAAGGTAAAAACCCATCTGTGTGCAGCAGCCCCCGTTAATACTCAAGCCCCCTCTTGATCCAGTGATGTGCACCGGAGTCTTTGCTATCCTGGGACTCCCTCTCCTCATTGGCTGAGACAGAGTTATTGGCTTCTGCTGCTGTCATTCACAGCCAGTGAGCCAATGTGAAAAAAGAGGGGGTAGGGTGAAGCCATGGCTCCATGTGTGAATGGACACATGGAACAATGGCTAGAGAGTGCAAATGCTCAGGTGCCCCCATAACAAGCTGTTTGGTCTGGAGGCACCCGACAGGAGGGGGGGCCAGTAGCACCGGCAGGGTACCCAAGAAGAGGAGGAGTGGGACTGCTCTATGAAAAACCATTACACAAAGCAGGTAAGTATGACATGTTTATTATTTATTAATGTAAGCCTTTAGAATCACTTTACAGCTACCCTTACAGTGGGCTCCCACTGCAGGCTTCTTACTCCTATGTAGACCAGTCTCCCAAAGCCCATGTCTTGTCAGTACTCTATCCTGCGTTCACATTCTGATGTCCAGCAGTCCTGCATTGTAAGTGAGGGTCCACCCATGACCTGGAATGTCAGAGAGGAGAAAAGTGCCAGCTGCTGGGGCAGCAAGGGAGAAGTTAAATAGAAAACTACGTTCAAAGATACCCTCGGCAAAGAAAAGCATATGTAACCCTTACATTGTTGGGAGAGCCCCACAGCAAGGGTAGTTTTCAGCTTTAAAAATGGGCAAAATAATTTTTTATTTGTCTGTAAGTCTTACACTGTTGTCCCTGATTTATTACAGTTTGACATAGAAAACAAATGAAAAGGAGGTCACAAGTTACAGCAAAACTTAGCAGGCTTATGTCTGCACAGCCAGGGCCAAGTCTCTGCTGTTGGCTTAGAGTGCTGCCCTCCTTCTCCTAGTTTCCCTGAGCAGATAGAACTTGAAATTGATATTTCTATTTAAAAAAAATACAAAGTAAAAACATTTCACTATAACGTTTTGTAAAAAAAAAAAAAAAAGTCCCTTTCTTGAACCTATAAAATCAACTGTGGTTGCCTTGAAAGCCAATTGTAAAAAAATAACTATATATACAGTGCCTTGAAAAAGTATTCATACCCCTTGAAATTTTCCACATTTTGTCATGTTACAACCAAAAACGTAAATGTATTTTATTGGAGTTTTATGTGATAGACCAACACGAAGTGGCACATAATTGTGAAGCGGAAGGAAAATGAGAAATGGTTTTCAACATTTTTTAAAAATAAACATCTGAAAAGTGTGGGGCCCATTTGTATTCAGCCCTCTTTACTCTGATACCCCTAACTAAAATCTAGTGGAATCAATTGCTTTCAGAAGTGACCTATTTAGTAAATAGAGTCCACCTGTGTGCAATTTAATCTCAGTATAAATACAGCTGTTCTGTGCATCCCTCAGAGGTTTGTTGGAGAACATTGGTGAACAAACAGCACCATGAAGGCCGAGGAACACACCAAACAGGTCAGGATAAGATGTGGAGAAGTTTAAAGCAGGGTTAGGTTACAAAATAAAAAAAAAATATCCCAAGCTTTGAACATCTCACGGAGCACTGTTCAATTCATCATTCGAAAATGGAAAGAGTATGACAACTGCAAACCTACCAAGACATGACCACCCACCTAAACTGACAGGCCAGGCAAGGAGAGCATTCATCAGAGAAGCAGCCAAGAGGTCTGTGGTAACTGGAGGAGCTGCAGGGATCCACAGCTTAGGTGGGAGAATCTGTCCACAGGACAACTATTAGTCCTGCACTCCACAAATCTGGCCTTTATGGAAGAGTGGCAAGAAGAAAGCCATAAGAAGGTGCTCTGGCCTAAAATCATGTTGTGGGGAAGCTTTTCTTCAGCAGGGACAGTGAAGCTGGTCAGAGTTGATGGGAAGATTGATGGAGCCAAATACAGGGCAATCTTAGAAGAAAACCTGTTAGAGTCTGCAAAAGACTTGAGACCGGGGCGGAGGTTCCCCTTCAGCAGGACAACGACCTGAAACATACAGCCAGAGCTACAATGGAATGGTTTACTTTAGATCAAAGCATATCCTGGTGTTAGAATGGCCCAGTCAAAGTACAGATCTAAATCTAATTGGGAATCTGTGGCAACACTTGAAAATTGCTGTTCACAGACGCTCTCCATCCAATCTAACAGAACTTGAGCTATTTTGCAAAGAAGAATGGGCAAAAATTTTGCTCTCTAGATCATCAGATGATCACCACTACAATTTATATCTGTTACCAAGGGAATGTTCTCTGTAGTGCCCAACATTGTAAAAATATAAAATATGTTTGCAAGTTTGAACCCTGATATGTGTACTGTCCTTATACATAATGGAGATGGTTGTGTTGTGAAGTAAACGAACAACTCGGATTCCGTATATACTTGGGTTCTATTGTTAAGTGCAGTTTTGCAGGCCATGTTAAAGATGACCTGCCAGCTTAAGATGATTGAATACATCTAATAAGTAGGTTAAGAAAACAAAGCAACTGCTGATTTTTTTTTTTTTTTTAAATGAAAGCATAACTAAACCCAAGAATAAACTTGTAAACATATTGCAGCTTACCAGTCCTTAGATGTGGAGCTTTTTTCAGCCTTAGTTTTGTCTTCTATTCATCTGTGATCTTGCCATTAACATACTTCCTGTCCAATCATTCTTTGTGTTAGGATTACAGAACACTCCCCTCATCTCCATAAAATAAGGGATGTTCTGTAGCTCACAATGGAAACCTGTTCACGGCTAATAACACTGATTGACATAATGTGGCACAGGAAGTTGGGAGCTTCTGGCAGGATCATCCGTTTTTAACCAAAATTCTTTAATGAACCACAATCAAAAGCCCAAACTATTATTAATGCGATCCAGTACAGTAAGTAAAGATGCAACGTTTCGAGGCTGTGCAGGACTTCTTCGTCAGGCATGTGATATGACATTACATGTTTGATGAAGAGGTTCTGTGTGGTCCTGAAATGTTGCAACTGTACTTATTGTGATGTGATAACTTTAATAAACATTTGGACTATCAATTATGGATCCATGCTGGGCTATTAGTGTATGGTCTTATTTTAATTGTAAAAGATAAGTGTAAATATTTGCCTTTCCAGCTACCCACACCATTGAACTCCGCTCCAGTGCTGTGCAGTTGTCCTCTGGTGTCCAAGAGGAAATATACTTCCATAGCTTTTGATATTCTGGTTTCCCCACAGCTCTCATTGGTTCCTTCTAATGACTTCCACCCGTTACAGGTGATATGGAGGCCAACAGGAGAAATGCATGAAAGTAGGGGCTGCAGGGAACCTAGAGGATTGGCTTTTCTTGAAGTGTCAGTTTCCCAGTGGAATTCTGGGGACAATTCCATAGCATCAGAACAGAGTTTATTGGTGGTGGCAGCGGGAAAGGGAAGTATGTATGCTATTCTTTTACAGGGAGAACTTTTCTTTAAAACTTTACGATAGCAACAGGTTAGCTTTCAAGAAAAAAAAAAAAACAGTAGTGCACACAGCATTCAGCATTATCTAAGGAAGACTTTCTGTCTCAGCTGGTCACCAACCAGTGGGGTCTTTGATGACCAGCCTACTGAAAAAGGCCAAGTGATCTCTGAATGTTAATTAAGGGATACCCAGCTCAGAAAAAAGTTATGAGATTGCTAAGGAGGCTACTTTCCTAAATGGAAAATAGTGGAGAACTTTTTCAAATCAGAAATATGAACTTCTTGCCCATGGATTACATATTTTACAGGAAGTCATATTTAACAGGCGTGTACATGCCAGGCCTACAGTTTAATCCTTTTCTGGCACAGAGCGGGCCCATCTCCCCTACACCTAAAGATTTCCTGCCTTCCTGTGTTGTAGGTGTTAGCAGTCTCCTGAACACCCACAGGTGCCTCTCCCTGCCTGTGGGGCATGCTTGTGAAGACATGTAAAGAGCATATACAGATCCTGGTGCTGTTTTTCTACGTACGGAGAAGGAAGCTGTAGGGAAAGACCGTTCTGTTCAGCGCTGGAGGCAATCAGCTCCCTGACAGTACACCCGTTACCCCCCCCCCCCTTCACATCTGCAGCATTAGGGTGTGCTTAAGATAATTGCAGTAGTTGATTCCACAGAGCGCGTGGCAGATCTAATTCATTGTAATTGCTAAAGCAGGTGTGTGCAAACTTGCTTGTGTTTCAGGAGAAAGGTCTCTCTCTTCTTCAGGGCTGTTGCTGCATGCTATTAAATGAGAAAGAATCCTATGCCGGTTATATATTTGCCAGGTTTCAGAGCAAAAATTGACAGTGACAGCTGAGGTTCTGGGGCAGCATTGAAGGGAGATTCCTTTCTCCCGAAAGGTGTTTTTTTTCAAAGTTTTGCCTAAAGTGCAGAAGGTGTTCTTCCCTAAAGCATTCTGTGCACTAAGGTAAAAAAAACTTTCATGGTGCAGCTCCCCCCCTCTTTTGCGATGTGCATGAGATGTGTTCTATTAATACAGCATGTAGAGCTTTTTTTTGTGTGTTGTTTTTTTTTTTTTACAGACTGACCCTTTGTTACTGTAAAACCACTGCCATATATTGCCAACTCACCGGCGTATAATCTGTGAACAAACTCTGCCCCAGGCTGTCCCCAAACAACAAAATATTCCCCCATTTGGGAATACACATCATAGGGAAAGTCAAGCTGTCAATCTCGAGGCAATTGAGACACCTCCAACCTTCATGTGACAGTCACGTCACTGGCCACTGCCATAGAGAAGGTAAAGGCAAACTATCAATCACAAGTTGTCTGTTAAAGACGCCTCCCACTCTCCTGTCACATCATTAGACACTGCATCATATACCTTCAAGATGCCTCCAACCTTCGTGTGATGGTCACATGTCAATGGGAACTGCCATAGAGAAGATAATGCCAGGCTGTCATTTTCAAGCTGTCCATTAAAGATGCCCCTAGTCTCCTCATGACTATCACACGTCATTAAGCACTACTGTAGAAAAACTAAAGCTGGGCTGTTAGTTACAAATCATCCCTAAAAGACTCCTCCATCCACTAAAAATCATTGGGCACTGCCATAGAGTAGGTAAAACCTGGCTATCAAAATCACAAGCTATCCCTTAAAGACACCTCTATCCATTATATGTGACTGGGCACTGCCATAGAAAAGATAAAAAGGCAAAGTATCACAAGTTGTCTTTTTAAAGAGGCCTCCATCCATGTCATTGGGCACGGCCATACAGAAGGTAAATGCAAGCTGTCAATCACAAGCTGTCCCTTTTGAAGAGGCCTCCATCCTTCGCATGTCATTGGGCACGGCCATACAGAAGGTAAAAGCAAGCTGTCAATCACAAGCTGTCCCTTTTGAAGAGGTCTCCATCCATCGCATGCCATTGAGCACAGCTATAGAGAAGGTAAATGCAAGCTATCAATCACAAGCTGTCCCTTTTTAAAGAGGCCTCTATCGATTGCACATCATTGGGCACTGCCATAGTGAAGGTAAAGCCAGGCTGTCAATCGCAGTGTCAAAGATACTTCCACCCATCCCGTGACAGCCCCATGTCATTGGATGCTGCCATATTGACTTTCATAAAGCATAGAGAAAGTTAAGTCAGGCTGTTAAATCACAACGATAGTCACTGATTTCTGAGTATGTCTAAGATCAAGGGGAGATTCTAGATAAAGATGAGGGTTTAGCAGTTGACTTTTGAGAAAAATGTCCAATCTTGCCAATCGATAACACTCTAGGCTGAAAATTTTGGGAAGGAAGGAGAGCTCTTGAAAAGGCTGATGATTCATAAAATATAGGTACTATTGTTTCTACATACCTAGAATCACTAAATGCCATGAGTAAGGGTTTGAAGGGGTCATGACTTTGTACACCTAGAATTTCCCAGCAATATACACTGGATGACATAGGAGGGGTTGCCTGCAGTGTGTTTACTGACATCTGTGTACCGCCCTACATCAGATTAAGCCAAGGCCGTAGCATTCCATTACACTGGGAGAGGCAGGTAAAGCGTCAGCTTGTATCCGGGACATTTATGAAACCTGGTATAAAGGTGATAACCATGTAGGTTTAGTAAAGCATGGTCTGTTCTTTTATGTCTGCTGCTTCGCTACTCTGGCTTTACAAAGGGATGCACCTGATTGGGGTCAACAGCCCTTCAACAAGGACATTTTCCTCAGTTGATCATATATAACTCTTTTTTTTTTGCTTGTTTCTGTTTGGAGTGTTCATATGCCACCTGTATATGGACCACTGCCAAACAAACGTAGCACTAAAGTAGTATCTATCAGATACTAGCATTTATCAGAGCAAGAAGTTCTATGAAGGTGTATTCTCTGTATCAAATGAAAATGTCTGTCTACAGAAACCTTAACGTGATATTACGCTTCCGGTTTTTTGTTTTTTTTCTTCTAAAGTGGTTGTAAACCCTTACATATACCCCATGAAGTGACTGGCCTCAGGTGATAGAGTTGAAACAGATCCTCCTACATAAGTTGTACCTGTTTATTTGCAGTCTTATCTTCGCCACATCTGTTCAAAGTGCTGAATTTATACAGCTTGTCTGAGAGTTAAAAAAAAAATGGGGGCTTATTAAATCAACTCAAAAGTCCCAGTTTGACTTGAACGCCCCTCGTACAAAGAGAACAGGATACTTTGTAACACAAGTACTGTATATGGTACAGCAGACACCTATCAGAAATCTAAAACATATTAACATATTCTTTAAGTGCTTTGAATAGAGTAGGTGGTTAGTAAGTGTGTGTGTAAGTAAGACTTTTTAGAGCAGTGTTTCTCAACCTTTTTTCAGTCAAGTCACCCTTTAAAATTATGGACAGTCCTGAGGCACCCTTTGAAATTTTGGACAGTCTTTAGGCACCCCAGTCTAAAATGTGAAAAACGGTTTTAATAGTTTTATGTAACGCAGTGACACCCACACATGTAGGACACCCAATGTTAGAGGTGATTTAGTCTTCTAAAGCAAATACACTTTTGTACACTGGTACTGACTAGTATTCCAGTGTTTCTCTTCTCCCTCACTCAGGTGATGTGACCCCAGCACTGATGGAGAGGGGCGGGGGAGGGTCAAACAAGGATGCTGTGCAAGCAGCTGACATTCTGCTTATCAACTGATGATGTCATTGGTTGTCAGGACTCTAGCAGCTAGAAGGACGTATTGGTGCACAATGAAAACCTGTGATTTTGTATAACTAAAAGGCAGGCTTGTTCCACCCGCTGAATTGTATACATTTTCTGGGCAATTTTTAGACCTTTTGCCAAGGCACCCCTGAGGAAACTTCAAAGCACCCCAGGGTGCCTGGGCACCCTGGTTGAGAAAGGCTGTGTTAGAACAACAGTTTTTTATTGCTATTAGTAAGTTCCTTTATAAGCTTGTCATGAAAACTCACTATTTATTCACTATTTATTCCCTGCCACCCTGTGTGCTGCTTCCCCACACATCCTGTCACGGAGCACACACAAAAAACCCAATTTCCATTCAAGTTTAGAAGTCTTCAGGACTGCATGTTCTATCGTGCCTACTGCCTGTGCTCATGTATGCACTTTAATTGATAGCACTATTCTGATCCAGGAACCTGGGTGCACCGATTGGCACAGGCAGCAGGAGGGACAACTCCTAGAGGACCCGCCTCTGTAGTTTGATCCAAAGAGCATGCAAGAATGGGTGGCTCCATGGGACCCTGCAAGGGAAAGGAGCCACCCTTAAAAGCAGATATTTGGCAACCCCCTACCCACCCGGGTGAAAAGTTCATTCTGCAGGAAAATTAAAATGTTGTGCAACAAGGAGCAGCAAAGATTGTAAATTATTTTAATAGCATCTGAAATTATTACTATTATTATTATAATACAGGATTTATCACCTTTAAAAAAATTAGCTTTTAAAATCACTTTATTGCTGAGTCCTGTGTTTACAAGATTCAGCTATTTTCGCCTTTTCTCTTAGCAAGTCCTCGCCTGAGTGAAGAAAATTTTGTCCGGAGGGCAGGGTGCGGTCCATGCAATGTATAGAATGCAGATCAGAGGGGAGGAGGAAAATTGCTATGTAAATATTGGTGTTAGTTTGGGGGGGGGGGGGGTGAGTTCTCACACAGGCTACCACAAAGCTCATTTATTGTCTGAAATGTTACTCTTTGACTTTTTGTCTGTGTCATGAAATCGTGCTTCGGGCAAAGACTACAAGTCACATTACATGTTGCTCTTTCTTGGGAAATCCAGGACTTGTCTTTTGGAGAAGCCTGCAGCATCAGGGACTTGTCAAGATATTCTCCTTGTGCCAAAAATTAATGTGTAGAGGTCACTGATGATTACGACCTCCTTGTTAAACTCCTCTTGAGTAGACGTCACAAACCTAAATCCCAGACTTAATTTGCGTTTGTCAGCTTGACAATGTCTATTTCGCTTCCTTAAATAATTTCTACTTTTCTTTATGTGAGGCCATACAGTATATGGCTTTTGTTTGGTTAATATATATGTGCTATTTTTGTAAATTTTAAGGTGACAAAATATGTTAAAATGTGTTTTTTTTTTTTTTTTAATTTTTTTTTTTTTTACTACTACTTTTTTTTTTTTTTAAATGTACTGAATTGTATGAACCATAACAGCTACAGCAGTCACTGTTATTTCTTAAGCCGTACATAGATGGCTCGAATCTTGGCCAGATCAGCAGGGATCAGCTGAGATTAGATCCATCTATGGACAGGCTGGTTGTACTGAAGTTGATCCATCGATTAACTTCAGTATAACCAGCCTGTCAGATTTTTGTATGCGATCACTGACAGCGGCTGTAGCCACTAGCAGTGATCATTGTGTTCTGCTGGCAGGGAAGGCTCCCTGCTGCCAGAATACAGTAGCACAGTGGGGACAATCATTGTTGAGGGGGGGGATTAAAGCAATTTTCTGGAAATAAAATTGTATAGTCCATGGCTTTCCTTAGTAATGGCTGGAGTCAGCAAAGTGGTTTGTTATGCAATCGCTATAATTGGCGGTCATGATTTTTAGTACAGACCAGTGGTTTTCACCAATAACCAGATCACAGGGCTAGAAGAGAACACCGCACACTATTAGCCTCCTTAGATAAAGGCTGACAGGACAATCACCAGGATATTATGGGGAATCGGATTAGTGAATTAAGTGTAACTGAAGTGGGAGGGAAAATGTGTTGGTAGGTAGTAGGATACTTTGCCTCTTTTGCCAAAAAGTCTTGCCTTTCTGAGGGCCAGTTCACACCACGAATCGTACAGGGACGCATTTCAAGAACGCAATTCACATGCAATCCAGGTGTAGTGCGATTTCAGCACATTCATTTGACCAGACTGTAGCAAAAGTAGTGCATGTCTTGGTGCTTTTTTTATTAAATGATGCTCTGGAAATTACAAAATAATTCCAACCTTTTCCCAGCAGTAAGGGGTTAATATTTGCTATATTGACACTTTGCATTCCACAGGTTATCCTGATGGCAGTCCTGTGTGGTGTCAGCCCTAATGACCTCCTTAGTGGATTGACAGGTCACATTCTTCACACCTTGATCCAAACTGCAAGTCTCATTTAGGGGAAATGTCAGGATATGTATTCTATCCATTCACAGCAAAAGCAGCTAGTTTGTGGTCTCAGCCAACATTTAACATGTTAGATCTCTGTGGGGCCACACAAAATGGCAGTTGATTTTGGTAAACCATAGCATGTCAAATCTTCGTACCTTGCCTGTGTATAAAAAATAATATATATTTTATTTTTTTCATGTGTACAAGGAGAGCTAAAGTGGGTTTTGCCAGTATTTCAGAGGGATGTAACATGCCAAATCACTGGAAATGGGAGCACAAAGATGGCCTTTTACTCTTGAAATATGCATTCCTCCTCTGAGGTCACAGTATATCTGTAGACCAGGGGTTTCCAAGTGTTCTAAACAAAGGGCCAGTTTACTGTCCTTCAAACTGTAAGGGGGGTGGACTATGGCCAACAAGAGTAAAAAAAAATGTCCTGGTGTCAGTGGCAGTAAACAATGCCCCATCTTTAGTATTGGGGGAGAGGAATGTTGCTCCATCATTGGTGGCAGAGGATTGGTGCTCTATTGTTGGTGGCAGGGAACCATACCCCACTGTTTCTGACTGGGTGGACGTGGGGGGGGGGGGGGTGGTATATGCCCCAAGCAAAGGACTGTTTGGAGACCACTGCTACAGACCTTGACAGTGACCCTGACATTTTATCGTAAAATTGTACTATTTTTGTTACATAGTTTATTTTAAACTTAGTGACGTCATCTCCGAGTCTCTGTGCCTCTCTATACAAAGCAGACCGCTCATGGATGATGGGAGGGGCCAGTAGGGTGCTGTACATAGCTTCCTGAGAACTCACAGCACCCTGCTCTGGTATTTCTCTTATACCGGCCATAGATGGTTTGAATCTCAGCCAGTTCAGTAGGGACCTGCTGAGATTCGTACCATCTATGGGCAAACTGATTGTACCTAATTCAATTGTTGTATGACTTGGGTGCAACCAGTCTGTCAAATTTTTACATGCGACTATTGCCAGCTGTTATAGCTGTGTTTTCTCATCGGGGAGGGCTGCACCCACCCCACCCCCTCCAAGAGAACACAATAGCTCTGAATGAGGTATTCCCCCAACAACAATGACTGTTAATGGGGGAATCAAGCAATTTTCTTTCCTGCAACCCATGGTTGTAGGAAGGAAAATCAGATCATCTATAGCCGGTTTTAAGAGCCCTCAGTCCTAATGCAAACAGTTGGCTGGCTCATGGGGAGAGTTATACAAATATCAAAATGTCTTTATGGACAGGTGTTAGGAGTGGGAGTTCCTAGGTAGACTCCACTTCCATACAGACTGCCCAAGAAACAGCCATATGTGGTTCTGAGTCTTCATGATTGATAGAATTGAAATCCACTGAATGGAAAAAAAGAGAACTAGGGAAGTTAGTCTGGGACAAAAAGCATTAGATGATGCTGAACATCCTCCAACCTGAAAAGGAGACCGGCTTTGTCTGACTTGCTGCAGCTTCTAATGCACAATGTGAGACGCTAACAGTATGCAGTAAAATCAGAGTAAGCCATGTCAGGGCAGGAGATCAGCTTGTACAGTGGCGCAAGACTGAAGGGAAGGCTGGGGTTCGGCAGTGTTGTCACTTGTTCCTGGTGAGCTCACAGATTGCGACCTAATCTCCAATATGGCCGTCCTCACATTGTATGTGCGACAGGCCTCTTCATTTGCACAGAAATGGTATCAACACCAGTCCAAGCCTCCTGAGTTGACATATCTAGAGAAGTCATAATTTATTTATTTTTTTGTCTATTGGAATTGTTTCCTAAGCAGGGCAAGGATCAGGGAGAGGAAAGTGCGATTCTTCGGGACAATAATCCTGCTAAAAAAGAGATTTATGGTGGCTGTAAATTGACCAAGCCTTTGTTTATTTCTAAATAACTGTGCCTGGCAAAGCATAAAAACCATAAGAAAAATATAATTGTCTTCACCCTCACATGTGCTAAATGTGAGAGTAGGATGAGTTCTTGTCCTACTTTGTATTCTACGTCAAGTCCATGGATGGAGAGCAAGTTGGACATTTTTTACCATTTATTTCTCTTAATTTTCTAAATAGTCAAATGAATACTGGTCTCCATTATGAGTTTTGCTCTGTATTGTTAGTAGCTACAATGACATAACCCCATGATAATTTTTTAAAATATAGTGTTAGTCTGTGTGCACAGTTACCTTCAAAGTAATCCACAGCAATAGCACCCAACCATACATGGCCCAGTCTCCAGTGTGCATTACTCTTAAGGGCCCATTCACACCATATGCATTGGGCTGAGTTTGTAAGTTTTGCCCAATGCAGTCCCAAAGCTTAAACAAGACAATTTGCTTTATGTCCTATTTAAGTTCTCACAAATGTTCTGTATCGGTAAAGCTGCCACCATGGCTGCTCCTAAAATATTCTGCCTTATAATCGTCGGTCGTTGCAAAATTAAGCGGTGCTATCAAGTCTTATGACTATCCTGCCCTGATTTTGGATAGAGTGGTGAAGGGTTAGACCCCATGTTGGGTTTTAATGCAGTATTTGTCCCTGCTAAGGAGATTCAACCTCTTTAGGTGTCTTGATGACCATTTTCACTTGGACTCTGAAGGCAGCCAACCCTTAACTGTTTTGAGGGTGAGGTGTCCGTGACATCTCCAGGAACATGAAGATTAATAATAACTCTGTAGCCACAGGGGACGCTATATCATGCAGGGCTGCTCCGGTTTCAGGTCTGGTTACATTGTTATGACATTACATTTCGATCGCGTGTTGACTCTCCCTGGGCTACAGTAACAAGCCTACATGTGTCTACGCAGCTGCTTCTCACCCAGCACAGCGCTACAGTGTTCTATGGATCGCGTTGCAGAGTTCTGTAAATAGATCTTTCTGTGTTGCAGTTTAAACCTGGGATTATTTATGCATTCTCTGTAACCCCATTGTCTGCTAGTATGACTCATCTCTTCAGTGTGGCATGGATAATAGATGGATAGGTCAAGAGACGGTGTCCTACCTATGTTTGTACAGGTAATTTATGTCTTGCTCAACAATTGATGAAAGTAATCATAAGAGGTCTGCCAAACCTTGCAGAGCTTCACTCTCAGTGGTCATCTACAGTTGTGTTCAAAATAATAGCAGTCAGACATCACTAACCGGATCAATCACTGTTTTTGGTAGAAATGATACTTCTACATGGAAAATAATTTACTAGCAGGTGTAGTAGAGTAATAGAAATCCAACAGACCCAACAGTCATGACATGCATGCTGCTGATTCTGTGTCATTGAATCACTAATTGAAAGGGGCATGTTCAAAATAATAGCAGTGTGGAGTTCTATTAGTGAGGTCATTCATTCTTTGAAAAACAGGTGGCAATTATTGCCCTTATTTAAGGAAGGAAGGCAGCAAATGTTGTACATGCTGGTTACAGTGCATTTCTCTCTGAAATTCTGAGGAAAATGGGTTGTTCCAGACATTGTACAGAAGAACAGCGTACCTTGATTAAAAAGTTGATTGGAGAGGGGAAAACATAAAGAAGTGCAGAAAATGATCGGCTGCTCAGCTAAAATGATCGCAAATGCTTTAAAATGGCAACCAAAACCTGAAAGATGTGGAAGAAAGCGAAAAACTACCATTCGAATGAATAGCAGAATAGCCAAAATGGCGCGGACTGAGCCAACAATCAGCTCCAGGAAGATGAAAGAAGGTGTAAAGTTCCCTGTGAGGACTGTTACAATTAGAAGATGCCTATGTGAAGCCAAGCTATCTGCAAGAAGCCCCCGCAAAGTCCCACTGTTGAAAAAAAGACATGTGCTGAAGAGGTTACAATTTGCCAAAGAGCACATTGACTGGCCTAAAGAGAAATGGCGCAACATTTTATGGACTGATGAAAGTAAGATTGTTCTTTTTGGGTCTAGTGGCCGTTTGTCAGACGACCCCCAAACACTGAATTCACTGAATTTGCTATGGCAAAGAAGATGGTGTTTTAAGACCCAGACCGCTGGAAAATTAAGTCTACTCACCGGCCACTTTATTAGGTACACCTTGCTAGTATCGGGTTGGACCCCCTTTTGCCTTCAGAACTGCCTTAATTCTACGTGGCATAGATTCAACAAGGTGTTGGAAACCTTCCTCAGAGATTTTGGTCCATTTTGAATTACTGTTGCCTTTCTATCATCCCGAACCAGTCTGCCCATTCTCCTCTGACCTCCAACACCAACAAGGCATTTTTGTTCGCACAACTGCAGCTCATTGGATATTTTGTCTTTTTGGACCATTCTCTATAAACCCTAGAGATGGTTGTGTGTGAAAATCCCAGTAGATCAGCAGTTTTTGTAATGCATAGACCAGCCCATCTAGCACTGACAACCATGCCACGTTCAAAGTTACTTAAATCCCGTTTCTTCCCCATTCTGATGCTCGGTTTTAACTTCAGCCAGTTGTCTTCACCACGTCTAGATGCCTAAATGCATTGAGTTGCTGCCATGTGATTGACTGATTAGCAATTTGTATTACCAAGCAATTGAACAGGTGTACCTAATAAAGTGAATATAGCATCCTTTTTTAATGGCTTGGGTTATTTTACCTTTGGCTGTGCAGTGCAAGGTCACTTTAAAGCAGACCTTCTTTTTGAATTCACTCATTATGTAAACCAGTAGGGAGCATGTCAGCCATTCCAAATCGCACTGTTATATGGAGTAGAACGTACCTTTTTCTTGCTACAAGTACAATCCCCTGCTCCTGAGTTCCATCATGTGACCTAAGGTCTCGGCAGAAGATCACGTGGTCTCTGACTGCTAAGAGCGCAGTTAGTGTTTGCATCATTAGAGAATGCAAGGAACTTATTTTCAGCTAGGCAACCCATGTCAGTTAGACTGGTCATGACTGACAACTGTTGTTTGAAAACTTTGATATTCTTTGCCCCAATATGAGAGCTGGGAGGTGCCGGCCCATGCCTCATCTATGTTTGGGTGGGCTTTTCCCTGCTTAATTCACATAAACTTATAACTTGCCTGCTTACAAATCTATGGCCAGCTTTATACAATACGGCAAAGTATTAAACATCTTTTTTTTTAGGAAAATCAAACTGTTAATAAAAGATGTTGCTGAAAATAAGATGCTAAATAATCACCTCTCCCTGCCCATGACACTGAACGCCACTGTTACAAAGATAAACTGATCCCCAAAGACTATTAGGAATCCAACACTTCTGGGGGTATCATATTCCTGGTCCCCCTCTGCATTCAGTGGTTCCTTTTGCTGACCCTCTACAGCACAGATGTGTCTTGTAGTAATGTAAGGATTGGTGGGAGAAACCACTGATCTGGTGGGAACCAGGAACCTGACCCTTTCAAAAATATCAGTATCTAAATGGTCTTCACCTGCCCATTTCTCTCCAGTATTACAGCGTTCAGTAGTGTGGGCTTCTTTCTCAGGGTTGTCTTTTATTCACAGTTTGATTTTGCTAAAGGATTCTCTTAAAAGTGTTCTCAACGGACCACCAACACCGTTGCTTAGTGATTACACCAGTTTGGGAGATTCTATGGGGTCCCTTGGCTACTTCATTCATGTATTGGAACAGTAGGGGTTCAGTAAATTCCTAGACCACTTTCCTTTTAAAAACTTGGGTTTTTATTTTTTTGTATGCATTTTTTATTCATTCCTGAAAATTACGCTTTTAGACATGTATACAAAGGGCACAGAATAATAAGTAAATTGAACAGCCACAGAATAATACAATTAATTAAATGAGCAGCTAGACATATGTCTGCACTTATTTTCTTAACTAATTTTCTTTTTCCTGTACAAATAAAGTTTGATGATTGTCCCAAGTTTCATTTGGTTCGTATGTCTTTGTCTTCCTGTATTATGAAAGCAGTATGAAGTGAGGACTTATTGTTATACAATATCACTGCTTCTTTGGTATTGTCAAAGATGTGTTTTATGGACACAATGCGTTTTCACGTTCTGAATTGAGGGTTTGGGCACACAGAGTTTGCGTAAATATGAACAGCCATTGTTCAAAAGATTATGGTATTGGACAATAGTCCTGTGTTCTGGCTTGTTGTCTGGGAAACCAAATCGTAATTTTTTTTTTCTCTTCTGCAGAACATGAGAGTCCGGACTATAGGTGGTCCAGAGTTCTACACACGCTTTGCCTCCAAGTTTAGAGGATCCCTGGGACAGAAATTCATGTTTGCAGATGGAGACAAAGCAATCTGTGGATCTTATAGGTAATGGCAAAAAAAGAAAAATTCTCAGCTAGGGGAGCAACATTAAAACTGCATTTGGTACACCTCAAAAGTAACGATGGTAAGGTGGCACCTTCCACGATTTGTTCTGGTGCACCTGGGAAGTATAGTTAAGCAGTATACTTATCAAAGTCTGTGATAGGCTGAAAGCTGCTGCAGCTGGACAGTGCTGGATGCTGTACCGACTGGTACCAAGGTTTAGAGCAGCATTTCTCAACTTTCATAAGGCAGAGGAACCCTTGAAAAAGGTTTCGGTCTCAAGGAACCCCTGCTAAAAATAACTATATCTACATTAGTGTGATGGTCAGTAGGAAGAATGCTCCTTACACTTCTGGTCACTGGGAAGAATTACCAAATCAATCGTGTCAGTGGGAACTTATCTGAGAGGCAGAAGTTGCTCATTGCTCAAGGAACTCCTAGCAAACTCTGGAGGAACCCTGGTTAGAGCCACATGCACCCAGGGACAAATGCCCAGAGACAAATGCTCAGGTCTTCCTTCCGGGTATTTGTCCCATGGTGCTAGTTAGTACTTCTCAGTGCGATGTCAAGCCCCGTCCAGCCACAGCAGCTTTCAGCTTCTCATAGACTTTTACAGACTGTTGCCAATTGGGCTGGATGGTGCACCTCTGCCTTCCGCCTGAGCGAAAACACTGGAATCCCAGGCAGAGGGGCTAAATGCCCAGTGTGCAGGAGGCATTAGTAGTGTTTTTTGATTCTTAAAAGACCACAAAATGTAAATGCTATAAGAGGGTAAAGTAGCGGTAGGAATTTGAACAACTAGAGACACTATTTTATAAGGATCAATGGTAACACTGGGCAACAAATGTTTTCTAAAGTTTTGCTTCCTGAAAAACTTTTGGTGACCATGATAGACCCCTTTAAATTAAACACAAAAAGTGTTCCGGAAGCAAAATCTTTGTTGTTCAGTATATTCAATGTAGGAGTCCTTTGGAACAGTATTGGTGATGTAGGGATTTGCAGAAAATAAGCTGTAATATTAATGACCTTGAAAGTTGCTAGTGTATAAAATGGGCAGTCCATATTTAAAGGAAAAATGTGCATTTATATATATATATATATGTGTGTGTGTGTGTGTGTATTTTGCAGATCAGATTGCGGGTGCAGTGTCAGGCCCCTGCAGACTGTCAGTATAGCTGTCTGCCCATACCTCCGATATGGGCAGGCAGTTACTTCAGTCCAGGAAGAATAAATGAACTACAAGGATGCTCACCAGCTTTCTTTTAGTTCATTCAGAACTACAATCCGTCAGCCGTGAATAAATGATGCAGCCGTGTGGGTGGAGCCCCACACAAATTAGCTGTTTTTAAATTGTGACCAAAGGTGCAGGGAGGGGATCTCCAGCCCAGGGGGGGGAGCTGCAAGAGTGGAAACACGTTACATATTCCACCCTAAAAATGGGTGGAACATGTAACCTGTTCCCAAATGTGACCTTCTCCTGTAACTCCTTGGTGCCAGTGGCGCAAATATGCGGCCTCATGGCAGCTAGGCCTTGACTCTGAGGGGTCGTATATTTGCATACTCGATGTGAACAAACGTGCCGGAAATACGACCTGTGCTCTCCTGGCACAGTTACCGGTGCCTCACAGAATGGTCCCAATCGCTGCGCCTCCCGGCGTCAGAAACCCCTTAAAGGGCAGGGAAGCACTGGTGCCAAGGGGTTAAGGTTCTTTTTTTTAAGACATCTTTAGCAAGCTTGTTCTCAAACCGTAACATTTGTTTCTGTTGACTTTTTAGTGACCTTGGTTGCTAAGAACATAAAGGTTACTGATTTTATTTACCTTTTTTTTTTTTCTCCCTCCATAGCTTCACCTGGTCGGCAGCAAGGATTGACCGAAACCTAATCACTGTATTATCAGGCCAAGTTGTGGAAAGCTTTGATAGACAGTTCCAGGAGCTCTACCTGCTGTCTAAGGGGGTCAGCCTTAAGAATGTTCAGATGGATAATGAGCCAGAGCCCGAACCAGTAATACAGCCAGTTATCATGCCAGCACCTTCAGAAGCAATAGCCAGGAAACTGATCAATCCTAAATATGCTCTAGTAAACATCAAGAGTGCCAGTGAGACTGGCAAAGACACTAAACAAGAAACTGATGCAGTCAAGAAAATTACCACCAAGCCACGGGTAGCTGCCCAAGAACAGCTGGTGGATGAGCTCCAGATTCACCCCGCTTTGCAACACATGGAACGAGCCAACATGTTTGACTATCTGCCCACATGGATAGAACCAGACCCAGAGCCTGGAAGTGAGATCTTAGGATACATCAATATCATTGATCCCAACATTAAGAATGCCCAACCCTCTCAAATGAACAGAATCAAGATTTGCGACACTTTCCAAGCTACAGCTCAGTATTTGCAGCAGGCCAAGGAGCTAGAGAGGCAAAAACAAGAGAACTCAGATCATAGTCATGTTAATAGTAAGCCATCCAGGCAATCTAGCTACACCCAAGAACACAAACCTAGTCCTATGGCAAACCAATCCATACAGACAAACCAAGACCAAGTTGTGTCTGGTCACATCAATGTTTCCAGGCAGGCCAGCAAAGAACAGAGTACAGATCCTAGCTTTAGCAAGCCTAACCTATCTAGGCAGGCAAGCTATGGCAAGGAATCTCAGCACAGCAAGATAAATCCATCCAGACAGGGCAACCAAGACCTGGAGTATGGGATTAGACAAGCAAGCCTAGAGCAGAATTTTGTTGTTAACAACACTAAGACTACCATATCCAGTCAGATCAGTTTAGAGGAGTCTCTCCCAAATACAGAGAATAATAGTGTAGAACAGCCTAACAATGGTGATTCAGCAGGCCAAGAGAGTCGGGATGTAAATTCTTTACAAAAATCTGTTGAAGGTAGTGCAGCGCTAGCAGGCAATCATCATCTTGTGTCTCACAAGCCACCCCCAGTGCCAAAACCAAGAACAGTGCCTGTAACGGACTTCATCAGCATGAAAAACGCCCTCAATGCCAAATCAGGTAAAATACCCACACCGACAGAAGACGTCCATACGCCGTTTGTCAACGGAGTTGAAGAAATAGACGCTGAACAAATTGACATTCTCATTGAAAATGAACCTGCTCCCAGTGATCAAGACGAAGAGTCTAATCTGGTCCAGCGGTTTGCTGGAGAGTATTCCTCCAGCGGTTCTGGTTCTTTACCCCAGTCCAATGCCTCTTCTATGTCTGAGGAATACTACCCATCTACAAGCTTACAAAGGAGAGGTTCTGATCGTATCCAAAATGGAGAGCGCCCTCCTCTACAGCGAAAACTGAGTGATGGTCACATCACCAGAGGGAGCTTTGTGAGCCCCCTCATCCCTCAAACCTTGATGGATGGGAGATCAATGGAAAATGGAAAGAGAAGGAACATGCTGGAAGAGGAGCTGAAACGTGTTTTATCATCTAGCCACCCACTGCAAGGGAAAGACCGGATTTTCTCTTTGGAAACTCCCCAGGTGTGTATAGATGTCGACAATCTTCCCACAGACCAATGTGAGAATTGAATAACAATCCTAAAAACAAATTGTTTGACTTTAGTGTGAAGCAAGTTGGATACTTTAACGTTTTTTCGCTGTTGAGTATTATATTCCAGTTTTTGTAGACCAGTTTGACAAGAGGAGCATATCACTACTGTGCTTTACTGGTCAAGGTACTTTTTGTCTTGTGACATGATTCAGCAAATATCAATAGGTGCTATTTTTGGAATATTTGGTTTAATAAATCTATTCAGAGCCAAACATTTATATTGCAAGAAGAGAAACTTCTACAGTATTGTAAGGAAAGGTTATATAAGAAAAGACGGGTCAAAATACTTTTAGGCGGAACCAAAGCGTTCCATTTTGATGGACCAAGACTGATAAAAATCTGTTTTTGCTGATTTAAATATTTCAAAAGTATTATGACACTATAAGAACGTTTTCACTTTCACATATTACCTCCACACTTGCTGCTGCTGCTGCACTTATAGATGTCAGGGGTGTCCCACTCAGATCCTCAACCAATCTGCTGTTTTACCTCACCTCAAGAGCAAGCAAAACTACCAGCATTCATTGGCTATCCCCACAAACCGGCTGCTTTTTAAAGTTGGGACAATACTTGTGCAGCTCACAGTGGAAGCCAAGGGGTTTTTGAAGGTGGGCTGTGATACCCAAAGTAGGCATAATAGCTTTCACAAGTATTGGTAAGAGGTTTTTATAGGAGTCCCACTCGGGGGCTGATTGGTGGAGGAAGGAAGTAAAGAACTAAATAGGGGCATGTGTTTTGTAACTTTAGCCAGTAGGACATGTATGAGTTTAGACAAAACTTTGCTGGTAAAACAGATCTCTAGATTCTGTCTCCTCAAGCAGAAATTTTGTTATATTAAAGTGCAAGGAAAGCATGCTAACGTGGCCTGGCAGAAAATATTCTTATATATCATTCTTATGTCATGAGTGTGCCTTAAGCAGGGGTGGACTGACCATTTGGAAACTCGGGCGGTGCCCGAGGGCCCGGGGTCAGTAGGGGGCCCCATGAGATGCCCCTGGTACCTTTTTCATTGGCTTTTCCCTATTGCCCGGGGGCCCCATGAGTTGCCAGTCCGCCCCTACCTGGTACCTTTTTCATAGGCTTTTTTGAGTTTGGGCAAGGACACAGGGGCCCCATGATCCCCTATTGCCCGGGGGCCCCATGAGTTGTCAGTCCACCCCTGGCCTTAAGTGATTTTCATTATGCTTTAAGTGTTATTGCAACTTGATGAATCTGGGCCCTAATCTCTGACACTGCCAGTTATAAAAAAAAAAAGGAAATACATTAAAGAACAGCTCCATTTTTGCTTAGGTTTTAGCCCTTACAGTAATTAGATACCATCAAGCACAGGGACTGAGCAAGCACTTCCACCACCTGTACAGTATGAATGCAATATAAAACTAGGAACAGTCTGCAGGAAGCCTATTTCCAGCGAATGTGTCAAAATGTAAAACATTCTTGTTAACTGGAATGTATCATTAAGCCAAATTCATGACAGTGTTCAGACTTTGGAAAGTTTGCTTTTATTTGGGCTGGAACGTTACCGTAGTTGAATCTTTGCCCTGCTTCTCGACCTGTACACAGTGTTCTGATTAGGATGTTTACTGTGGCACAGTGATTCTTGTACTTGCCTACAATTTCATGGGTAGCTGTCAGATGACTTGTATATGCTTGTTACTCTCCTAAATTGTGGTTCCTGTTGCAATGTTGGTAGATTATAAAGAAAAAGGTTTGGAGATATTTATGTTGAATTGTTGAATTTCTTTGTTATAAAGGTTGGAAAAAATGTGTCCAAAATATGTCAAAGTACATGTTAACAAAGAAAACCATAGCTTTCAGGCACCTCCTAGGTACACCCAAAACCTGGACCACTCAAATTTACAAACTTTATTGCCATTTGGTAGTGTTTGAATGTCCCTTCCCTCCTTTCGTAACTATCTATTGATACATTGCTAAAACTTGTAGCATCATTGACCAATAGGTAGGGGTGTTAAGAGGTGTCAGGATATCCCTCAACACTCCAAGAAAGTGTTGAAGCTTATGGATTAGGGCATTCCAGGTTTTTTTGGGTTCCTTCGGTGCCCTTGTCTTTTTCTGCAGGTAACAATTTATAGCTGAGATCCCATTAGTAAGTTTGTGGCCCTTTGTATAAAAACAATGGTCCATTTTGCCTTAAAGATCATCTAGTGTGAAATTTGACCCACCAGGTTATGACTTTGCTTCTCTAATCAAGCTACTGTTCTCACCAGTGCTGGTGTTAATTCTTCATATAATCCAATGCATAATCCACCAGAGCGTACATGATTTAGCATTTCTGCATCTACATTGCTTAGTGCAGGGGTCTCCAAAGTTTCTAAGCAAAGGACCAGTTTACTGTCCTTCAGGCTTTAGGGGGCCAAACTGCAGCCAGTGGAAGTAGAAAATGCCCC
Source organism: Staurois parvus (assembly GCF_062004578.1). Classification (NCBI taxonomy): domain Eukaryota; kingdom Metazoa; phylum Chordata; class Amphibia; order Anura; family Ranidae; genus Staurois; species Staurois parvus. Next base: position 182,283 of record NW_028318678.1, on the reverse strand, counting down.
AACATCAGTGCCCCATCATTGGTTTTTAATTCAAGGAATAGTGCCCCATTGTTGATATTGATTGGTGCCAGTATGGAAAATGGTGCTCCATCATTGGTATCAGTTGGTGGAATAGTACCCCAAGGCCCAGATAAAGGCAAGTAGAGGCCACGTTCAACACCCAGGCTGATGTTTGGATTCCACTGCCTTAGTGATTACAGTAAGAAACTAGGGAATTTGGTGACTGAAAAGCCATGCAGAAGAACATTCCACAGTCATAGCTCTTAAAAAATAACCCTTTGTGAGCCGAATTCCAGCAAAATTGAATATGAAACTGCTTAATTCTCTTGTTTCTTGTATTTGACCATAGGTTTATTGTCTAGATGCACAAACATGCCTAGGTGAACCAACATAAAGAAGAAACCTTGACAGGTTTCGCAGCTTAACCTTACTGTTAAGCACTGTGCGAAAGGCGTCAAAATTTTTTCTTTCATGTCTGTTCACCTGTGTCTGTCTGTGCAGTTTTATAATAGACTTCGGGTCAAGCGAGATAAACGAATATGAAGCAATTTCCTTTTACTGGAATTTTGTTGTATATATCCTGGGAACAGGCAAGGTCTGAAAGCCCTAATTCTTGAATCACGGGGTATTTAAAGCTGGCTCCATTGCAACTGCAAAGTCTTGTTTTCTGAGCCAAAGAATAAACTTTTTTCTTACTGCAAGTACCACCCCTGTGTTTTGAGTATCCTTAATGTACATTGTATATATCTGAATTTAGACTGTGCATATGTTAAGAATTACTCATTCGGTATGAATAAATCTAGGTCAAAAAACCTTTCCTGGGTCGTCTATACCCCTTTATTAAATGACATTATCCTTCTCTACATTCTTTCCAGTTCCAGGGCATCCTTTTTGTCAACTGGCGGCCAAAAGTATATAGTATATTCCAGGTGAGGTTGTTGTGTATAGGGGCAGAATTATTTTATCTGGAGTCTGTGCCCCTTTTTTTTAATGCCAGGCAACATTTGTGCTAGCTACAGAAGCTGCGGATTGCCAATGCATGCTGTTATTGAGTCTGTAATGTACAGGCACAGTCAGATCTCCTCTCCCCAATCCCAGATTGTATGTTGCATGCATTTTTATAGCCCCCTACTTGATTGGTTTTGGAGTTTTTCTCATTGCACCTTTGCTAGGTAATGCCCAGTAATCCTTTATTTCTAGGTTAACTGATGCCTTCAAGACCCATTACATAGATTGTGTTGCTCTGCATTGGTCCATCTGCAAACACTTAGATGGTTCTTTTAATGATAAATGATTTATCCCCAAATTAAATGGCCATTGCCTCAACACGGAGCTTTGTGGCATTCCTCTTTTTGTGTCCTAATCTCTTTATTTAACCTCTCGAATATATAGTATAGAGGCCTATTAACTCTAACTCTTATTTTCGTATTGAATGGAACCTTCCTTGTGTTGCTCATTTTAGGCACCAGTCATTAAATTTGGTTGCTGTGGGCTGTGCAACTTTTTTTTTTTTTTTTTTTTTTTGCCATACTATGTGGTATTTATTTTTGTTTTATATTATTATGTTTTGCACATGTTGACTATGCATGCCAAGCATGAAGAATATTTTTTTCTTAAATAATGGAATTATGCAAGCTGACAAAGAAGCACCCTTTGCCATGGAAAGTTGAGACTAAAAAAAATCTCTTTTCCATGATAAAAATGTTATGGAAATATTTTATGGTACTCTTCTTATAGCCATTTGTGAATTGGTTACATGTCATTAAGAGTAGATTGTAGTAAACTGTAACCAACCATATAGAGCAAAGACAGCACTTTTAATCTGATGATCAAATAAGCATGGTGGAACAAGGCTGAGGTTTTCAGCATCAATCCTGTTTCATAATTTCCAGTTTAGATATACTGCCTGTTAATATACCAAATATATATCTACTATGGGTCAATGTAGCGAATGGCAGTCACTTGGTAAGAGAACAGTTCACTATAGACACTCAAGAACATATGAATACCAAATGTAATAAAACATAAGTTTCTATTGTTATAGTTTCTTTAGCCTACTGGCCTTCTTACCTGGGTACAGAGCCCTGCTGATCATCCCTGGCATGATGATGAAGATCATAGGCAGCATTTTGAGGTAGCTGGCAAGGATGGATCCGGCCTTGGCATGGCTCAGGTTCTTAGCAGATAGGGACCTTTGTACAATGACCTGATAAATGAGAGTACATATTTTTAAATGCAGTGAAAGTTTCACACCCTATTTATATGAAAAGGAATGGCTCTATTGTAGGCACTTAGAGCTAGCCAAACTTATATTTTTTAAAAGAGGTTTTTTATTGTGTCTCCATTGTGGGAAGCTTTCCCTAATTTCCTGTACCAGAGACACCAGAGGAAGTGAGATTAAATCTGCACAGGGAAGAGGTGTCCCCATTGTAAGATTTTGCGAATACCCTTTTCTGTTAAATGTTGAATTTTTCTCCTTGACATTGTGGTTATGCATGCATTATAGCAATGTGATTTACGTGTGCTAGTGCTTTGTGGTGCTAGTTATTTTGAAGGGCACTCCAAGGCACGAAGGCAGCACATCGCCAACACATGTATTGCAGCGTACTGTAATGCCCTAATATGCATTGCCAAAACGATGAATGTCCTTTTTTGGGTATTTGTCTGGAGTTGCCATTCCATGCAGTCAATCCCATTGATGTCATTTGGGGTGCAGCAGCTGCAAGAACAGACACTGATGGGTGCACGGCCCAGAACGCCTTCTGTGTGCATCCAGGGCCATGAACGCACACGTATGTCAGATTGGGAGCAGCATCTGTGTCTGCACAACCACTGCATTCCAATGGGGCTGCTTGTATAGGGATACATGGAACACCTGGCAAACATGACCCTCTAAAAGCGTACACTTTAGTAAGCCCCATGTGAATGAGGCCTAAATGTACATGTGCATTCAGAGTATCTAATCTGCCTCTGAACACATAGAATTCTATTTTCTATAACCACAAATAAAATGAAAGCACCTACATGTTGGCAAATGTACAGTATGAATACCATTTAAAATCATTGCATTTTTTAATGTGTTTAGAAATACCCAATAAATGCATGTATGTCCGTGTGAATCAGCCCTTTCACATGGGCTTCTGACAGTCAGTTTCTGACCCATAATTTATGCCAATTAAAAATGGACTGCAAGGTATCCCTATGGGTGGCTGGATGTAAGCAGATGTGCATCCGTCTATAACTGCCTACATCAGAGTCCGGTTAGGTTCATCGGCCCTTGTGGAAAAAGCTAGCATCTAGGTCCGCTTTTACTGACCTGACCTGATGTGCTTGATAGGTGGATACACATCTGCTCACATCTGGCTACCAACAGGGATTACATGAGTCCCCTTTCCTCCATCAAAAAATAGAGGAAAATTTGTACAGACAAGGATGTCACATAGGGGGTTCCCTGCTAGGACGTAACCGGGGGGCGCCAATGTGAAACAGACCTGAAACTGGTTGTACTAGATGACAAGTGTCTCATAACTTTAAAAACTGGGCCCATCCACCAACCATAAAGAAAATGCAAAGGAGCATCGTATTCGTTGTTGCTGGAAAATCAGACAGCCCTTTTAGATACCCCAAAAAATTCAGTTCAGCAATCAGGTGCAGAGTATAATAGGAAACCGACAATAAAAAGGTTTCTGGGAACCTCACACAAAACCAATGCCATATTTCCTGTCAGTTTTATTCAATTTACACCACAACTTTCAAATCACACCTGCGTTGTCATCTGATAATTCTCTGCCATGGGCCAGTGCTGCCCCCTAGTGATAGAAGATGACGTTAAGGGCTCATTCACTTGGGCATATGGCTATTTTCTACAGATTCTTGTTGGGAGGGCTAACAGAAGATCCTGCGTAAAATGTGCACCTAAAATACGTGTTTGGACGCTCACGATTCCACTAGTGACTTAACATGTGTATGCAGAGCGTAAAAACTACAGCTATGTATGGCCCCACATGCAGCTGCGTCCTACTTTTTTTTTTTTTTTTTACACTGCTAAATGCTGCACACATTTTCATTTGTATAACCCCATTGATTCCTATAGTGCTGTGTTTAGATGCGTACAAAATCTATGTGCTATAGGCAACTAATGTGGCATTTTAGAAAGAGATTGAGCTTCTTTCTATAGGTGGGTGGGGGGGGGGAGACTCATTCACAGGTGTGTGTGTGTGGGGGGGGGGGGGACTCATTCACAGGTGTGTGTGTGTGTGTGTGTGTGTGTGTGGGGGGGGGGGGGGGGGGGTTGAAATTGACCGGCAAAACCTTGTGGTTGAGACGCACATTTACCTCCACCCAATTGCTAACCCCTTTAGCTGCAGAGGCAGCGGCCTGGGGTGTACATATGCCGTGGCTGCAATGCTTTGCTTGAACCCCCTGTCACTTTCATGGTGTATAGTGCTTGCCAACCATGACCCATTGAAGTGAATGGGACCACTGTACAACCACAGTGGTCAATGGATTGAAGCAGGTGGTAAGGAAGCGATACAGTGCCTCCTCACCGCCTGACAAATGCTCTCTAAAGTGTGATCCAAAAACGGATTGCTATTCAATGAGCAAAGCACAAGTGAAGAAGCCCTTAGTGAATTGCCATCTTTCTAGGTATTTCATGTGCTGCGACTTGGACAAGTACACTTTATAGGAGAGCTAAGAAATAAAGGGGGTGTATTAAAATTACCTGCTGTTGAAATTGCTCAAAAAAGCTCTATTATAAATGATCATTGCTATGATAAAACAAATAATTAGCAGATTTACAGTGCTTGATATGTATGATGTTCATATATCTAACTAACTGTGAAGGTTATGCAGGAGCAGGGATGTTCTCATTGTATCACGGGAGCTTAGTTTGTATTTCCTGGTGCAGACATTCTCATCTGGAAAGAGAAGTGTCCGTAAACAGGAACAGGAGTATTCACAAGTACCTGGTAATAGAAGTCCATGAAAAGTACAATGTATGGCTAAGGTTTTCCTAAAATGATAATGGAATAATATAATGTGGACATCTTACACACGGATAGTTCTTTAGAATTCACTTGCTATAGTATTCTTGCTTATCATTGGCCTGTGCCATGTCATCAGCCCATGTGTGTGTTGGGTTTTACATCTGCAGCCCTAGCTGACTAATATGGCCTGCTGCTTGTTGTACTAACACGCTTTCCTTTTCTTTCTGCTCCTCAAGGAGAAAAACATTTTCCAGTTCACTTCCAATGGGCCCACAGGAGGATTCGACAGATTCTCACCACAGCATGGTGCCCAGAACATAGGCAAGGGCAGAGGCAAAAGGGAAGTCGGCATGGACGGCCCCAGTGCATATCGCCAGGTCAACAGAAAGTCTGAAGGGCCCCCGCCAAGACCTGGATTGTGGAGTGCCAAGGACTACAGCAGAGGCTACACCAGCCCGTTGTCTCATAGTCCTGTGCCCCCCGATAATGCATCAACTCCATTTGGAATTCCTTTTTCTAAGCTCTCCCAAGCCAAACACCTCAAGACCAAGCTAGGGACAACCAGCCTGGACTCTCGGAGGAGAGGTCATGGCCCACCGGGGCACAAGGACCTGTAAAAGAGCTATGAGGAGCTATGTTTATAGACTTGCTTATTCTTCAATCTTGTGTGAAGGGACAAGGGTTAACCTATAACGCAGTCAATGAAGAGTACATTATATGAATGAATGAGGACTGCACCCGAATCATGAGTGGCCATTACCATGGTCTTATGTGTTCTGGGAAAATGCCACGACATGGACTGCCCAAAACTTGTAAATGCTTGGTGAGGTGTGCAGGAGTTTTATGAGGGATTTTTTCATATCAGCCTTCTCTGCCTGGTCTTCTGGTTCTGCATCTACTGCACTACCTCGCTTTATGTTTACATTGAGCCAGGTCAATTTTTTTTATTGTTTGCGTAGACTGGTTTAAGTTTTCTGTGAAAGATATTTTTACAGGTCTGAGACACTGTCCAATGTTCTGCAAGTGAACCTGTTGTATGTGTTGGCCTTACTCCATAGAGAGCTCTTCTTCTTAAAGCCCACGTGACGTCACAAAAATAGTTATTTCATTACATGTTCATAGTCTTGCCTCCCCTTTGCTGTTATAGCATTTGTGCAGTGCAGTGGCCAGCAAAGTCTGACCACACTACTAGTGCAGTCTGGGAGCTAACAGACTTGGTCAGACACTCCCTTTCTTTGGACAGACACGCCTCCTCTCTTCCACCGCGCTATAGCTTTGCGTGATGATGCTTGTCATGAAGGTTATGACATTTAAGCTGGTCATACACTGGTCGAAATTCAGCTGGTCCAGGAGGGAATGGCTGAGTTTCGAATGATGTGTGGGCTTCCCCACTCAGGACTTTTAAATGGGCTTCAAGTGCTAATTCAGAAATCAAAATCATGACGTATCAGTAAAAGATGGATTCTGATTGGTTTGAATAACTTTACACTACCTAAGAATTAGAACTCTTTATCCAGTAAGGTAAACAAACTTGTCTGAATAAAAATTATAAAAAAAAAATTATAAAACAAATTTTGTGTAAAAGTGGTAGGATAATGAAGACCACTAGAGATTTTGCACCTTTAAAGACATATCATAGATTGTAACTCCCATATTTATATAATGACATGTTCACTTTAAGGACTATGGGCTAGTTTGTCTTTGGACACATTTTACATTTATCTTTACTAATCTTTTATTTGCTGCTGCTTAGGTGGAGCCTGTCTGTGACAGAATCTGAAAACATAGCTTTGTGTTTTATAGAGGAGTAAAACTTCGACTACAAAAGCCAATTTGATTTTAAGATGGATGGAATTTTCACAGATTAATATCTAGAGAGTTGTTTGTGGCCAAACCACCCCCTTTCTTAATCTGTGCAGTGTCCCTGTCACCTCAGTGAAAGGAGGCGGCCATTTTGTGTGGTGCATTATTGGTCATGAAGATGAGGCTTGTCATAGCCGCCATCAAAATTCCTCCATTCACAGTTCACCTGGAATTGGATTTTTTGAAAGCACAGAGTTTGCTTTCACAGAATTCAACACAGAATTGCTGAGTACTGTTTGAGCCACCAACATGGCTGCTTCCATGATATCACAGCCTTCTGGGTATATTATAACCTTCATTATACACACCAGATGACCAATCCTTCCAAATGGCTGCCTCCATTGTTTGTACATAACAGGAATATTGTTAATTTAACACACATGTCCAGCCAAAACTTTACATTTTCGTTTTAGATAGAGTGAGAAAGGATTAGAACACCTGTCAGGTTTTAACTGCTATCTGGGGCTCAAATATAGAGATTTCCCCTCCGGTGCAAATTGGATCATACTTTGCTGGGTTTTTTTGCCTTCTTCTGGATCAACTGTGGCTGTAGGATTATACCTTTTTTTTCTATGGTTGAACTGGATGGACTTTTGTCTTTTTTCAGCCAGACTAACTATGTAACTTCCTGTTCCTGTTGACTTTTTGGTTAAAACAGGAAATGAGGGAAAATCTGCATCAGCAAAAGAAACAGTAACAAAAAATGCTTTTTATTAGTTCAGTAAAGAAAGACTAGACTTCTGTCAACTGTTTTTTGCTGTCTGAGTTGCTGTTGCAGATTTCTTCTTCCTGTTCCAGTGATCAGTTTATTAGACAAGAAGTGACAGGAAAATAAGGTCTCGTTTTCAAAGAGGCGCTCAGAGGGTGGTAAAAACAGGTCACCGAGCTACAGTTACAAAAACCCCCCAAATAACCCAACAGATGGGGCTGTGCACATGCCACGGCCATGATGCTTTGCTTCATGTATTTAGAATTTAACTCTGGTGCATCACTGCTCAGTTCAGTGAGGCCACGCTGCAACCACGTGCAATACATGTGATTGCAGTACAGTAGTGTGGCATTATAGGGTTAAATAATGCTGTGGGGAGGTGGTATAACTCCACCTCAGCACCTGTCAAAGGCTTTCTGAAAACCGATCCAAACACAGATCACTCTTCAGAGGGCACCACACTCCACTGCAAGCCTTAGAGAGTGGAAATCCCATTAATGGTGGCCTTCACACTTCGATGTTATCATCTGATGTGCAGTTCAATGAAAACAATAAATTCTGCAAAAAATCAAGTAGTCATAACTTCCCTTCCAATCAATATAGATCGGATTCAATCAAACCAAGTACATTGGCCGGGACAGAAAATTCGTAATCGTTTTGCATTGATTGGCTTCGCCAATTTTGCTTGATCAGATTGTGGGAATACATAGTGAAAACCGTTACAATTGTAAGTTTATGATCATATCTTGACATCAGTTGAAATCCACTTCCCTATGTGTGGCATATCGATCGACTGTTGTCGATCTATAGATCAGTTATTCCTATCATAAAAGAAATCATTTATTGATGCATGTATGGCCACCATAACGAGACCCGAGTTAGCAACCTGACAGGGGTCCTAATCCTTTCCCCCTTTCATCAAGAACTAAAAAGAAAAGTTTTAGCTGGACATACCCTTTAAGTAAAAAGTGTTGCTGCAAATGTTTTGTGGGCAAGCTTGGCCTCAGGGTAATGTGTGTAAAAGACAATGGTTGTGTATATTGAATTGTATCTATTAATTTCTAAACCTTCCTATAAAGTGGGAGAATGTGGCTCGGAGTTTGAGGCACATCTGTGTCTCCCAGTCACATCCGTAAATGACCAGCAGCGCTACTGTCCATCCTCTCCTCCATCTTGGCGACATCAATCACTGCGCAGAGTATATTGTGAATGTACAATGATGTTCCTCAAGCTAAGCTTTGCTAATGTTCTGTTTAATTTCTGCCTGGTTCTCCTGGAATAGTTTACTGTAGGCTTTTGGCTAGTTGCAATTGTATGTATGTGAATATGTAAGTTTATGTATATATGTGTATGTATGTATATACGGAGTCTCTGGATGTGAAATTGCAACTATTTTAAGGTGCTTATGTACTATTTAAGCAAATCCTAATTCCTCACCACAACCGATTTTTCTCACAGGCCATACTGTACATTAAAGTTCACGATTTGGAAATGAAGTTCAGCTGCCATTATGTGTGACTCCCATAGTCGGCTTGTACATTGAATGGACCTGTGTCCCTAATGACAAGTTGGACTGTTTTTTTTCTCTGAAATATTGGGCAACCTCTCAAAATGTCTGCCGTGTGTGTGCGTATCTGTTACTACTAAAGCCCAAAGCTAGGTTCACATATGTGCCTTGAAGCAGCGTAAAAGTGTTAACATGCATTGTGGTAGTGAAGCCCATTCATTTGAATGGGCTGCCTGCTGTGTCTAAATCATGAGGCCATGTTTATGTGCACAGGGATGTACAGGAGTTCCATGTATCCCCATGCAGACAGTCCCATTGGATACAGCAGCTGCACAGACACAGCCGGTGCTCCCAGTTTGACATCCGCATGGCTCTGAACGCACACTGTGCCCTGAATTGCACCACACGAAAATGCATGGTGCTTTGTTATTATGCATCTTGTCATGCAATTTCTCACGCACTTTAGCAAGATGCATTGGGGTGCCATTAACAATTAATAGCACTGCAGCGCGCTTTCAAAAAAAAAAAAAAAAAGTTTTTTTTTTTTTTTTTTTTTTTTGCTCTACAGGAATCCACACTATTTTGAGTGCATTTCCGCATTGCACAAGTGTGAATAGAGAATTTTGATTCAGGTCATTATTTGTAGACATGGCAGTGTACCCTTGAATATGTTTGTGTAATGTTTTACCATGAGATAAAAAAAGATAATAAAATTTGGTGACTTTTGGTAACATTTACATTATGTATATGTACATCATTTCTACAACTGAATTTATTTTCCTCCTATTGGCTGCAGAGAATTAAAACATGACCTGGAATATTTTTGAAATTTGGTAATTAGCATTCGTTCAGAAGAAGTGGCAGTGTAGGGTGTTCATATAAACTAAACTCTTCCTGCCTTTTTGGATAACAGGAAGGGATAGAACCTCTGTCCACTCTTTATTGCTGTCTGTGGTCCTACTTGGGAGATTTATCTTCACATTTCGTTTATTTGATCGAAGTCATGGAAAACTACCCCACAACAGGGACATAGACAGCAATAAACAATATCCATAGCATGCCTTTAATAACAGCGGTGTCCTCTTATCTGTATGTATACAGATGTCCCTGCGGTGTGCAGTTTTTTATAGAGAGGAAATGAATATCACTTGCAAACGTTTAAAGTGACACTAAACAATAGCTGTATTTTCCAAAAATAATCCATGCACATCCACTACTTAATGGCCTTGTAATCTTTTTTTTCATTAAATTGTTTCTTACTATGAGTTCCCAAACCTCTCCTTTTCCCTCTCACTTGGAATGAGTAGTGCACATTAGTTGCTGTCATGTGCAGCGCTCTATGCGCACTCCTTTACATACAGGGGGACCATGGAGAAGGATCATAGCCACCCTCAAAGTCAGATCACAGCCACAAAAAAAAAAAAAAAAAGATTGAAGGAGACAGAGCTATGAAAGTAACTTTTTGTAAGGTTAAAGACTAATTTCACCTTTAAAAAAAAAATAAATGTATATGTTTTAGAAGTTTAAAAAATGTGCATTTATTACTAGTACTAGTACTGTTAGTGAGCTCATCAGCGCCCTTGCAGTCAGTTGAAACTACAAGTCCATCTGCAGCTGTGGAAGATGGGATTTGTAGTTTCTTCAGTCACAGATTCCTGTAAACGAATTATGCAGATGTGCAGGCAGAACCCCACATAGCGACGCTGATTTTAAATTGTGACAAGCGGGTATAGCGAAAAAAACCCTGCCCATTGTCAAAGTGCTGCATAGTAACCCGTTACACCCTAAATATGGGTGTAACATGTTACTAAAGGTGAACACCGCCTTTAAGAATACATATTTGAATAGTATTTTTTTTTAAATTGGAGTATCACTTTAAGCCTCATATACATAGGCATTGAATGTAAAAGTGCATCATGCTCACTGGAGGGATCAATAAAAGCATGTGGGCCTGCAGGGTTGGGCATGTCCTAGTGTAGCAGCCATTGTTACCTGGAAAAGGGAAGGCCTCATATTGAATTGTTTGGCTCCATATCCTCAGGGGGATGCCATCGGGCACGTACCCCCTTGTCCCACCCTAAAGCTGTACTATAACAAATACAAGACTGCAAATGCTGACCCCTTAAAATTTGCTAGCTGCTTGGCTTGTCTATGGCTTTAAAACCTTGACCCTGGCAGTAAGTTGGGTCTTGCTCAAATACTCCAGGAGTCCATTCCCTAGCACAGTCCCCAGCGTCATTCCACATCACAGCCCTGTCCCCTTACAGTAAAATGTAATTATTCTCTGTACTGGCCCTGCTATTTTCCCCCCTTCACCTCTCTGCATAACAAGCTGCCAGGGAAGGAGCAAAGGGGAATGCTGTAGAGCAGCCAAGGTTCCTTGGAACTCTAGGGTTTCTCCAGAGGTTGTTGGGGGTTCCTTGATCTGTGGTTGGTTGACCTCCTGTTGAATGGTGGCTGCAAAGTTCCAGGGAAAATATCATTTGGAAGAGCCAGCAGCATTCCATCAATGGTCTATATTAGCTGTCTGTAAGGATGGTATTGTGACCACCACTGTAAAGGGGGCATGTTTTCCACTTACCCCAATATATTGTTTTTAGCAGGGGTTCCCCTAGACCTGATTATTTCAAGGGTTCCTCTGGGATAAAAAGTTTGAGAACCTCTGCTGTAGAGTGACAACTCTGAGTCTGCTGGGTGTGCTAATATCCAAGATGGTGGTTGTCCAGCAGCAGGCACGAGGATTTTCATTATCTACACAAGGGAACAGAGGGGAATACTATAGAGCAGCCATCCTTAACCAAGGTTCCTTGGAACCCTTGACTTCCTCCAAGTTGCTAAGGGTTCCTTGAGCTGTGACAGGTAGTTCTCCCATTTAATGGTGGATGCAAATTTCCAGGAGCCAATATCATGTAGACGAGCCAGCGGCATTGGACTTTTTAACTTTCTGTAAGTATAACATTGTGACCACCACTGTAAAGGGGGTATTCTTCCCACTGCACCTGATGAATTATTCTTATCAGGGCCTCCCCTAGATGTGATAATTGTTTCAAAGGTCTCTCTGGAGTAAAAAGGTTGAGTAAGACTGCTATAGAGTGACAGCTCTGAGTCTGCTGGAGGCGTCGACATCTCATCCAAGATGGTGGTGCCCAGCAGCAGTCTCAGTGTATTTGGTTATCTACACAAAGAAACGAAGGACAATACTAAAGAGCAGCCATTCTCAGCCTAGGTTCCTCCAGAGGTTGCTTGGGATTTCCTCAATCTGCGGTTGGTTGACCTCCCATTTAATGATGTATGCAAAGTTCTGAAGCCAAGATCACTTGGAAGAGCCAGCAGCATTCCATCAATGATCTTTTAATAGCTGTCTGTAAGGGTGGCTTTGAGACTACCACTGTGAAGGGGATATTTTTACCACTGTCTCCAATTAATTATTGTTAGCAGGGGTTCCCCTAGACTTGATAATAATTTCAAGAGTCCCTCTGGAATAAAAGGGTTGAGAAAGGCTGCTATAGCATTGACAGCTCTGAGTCTGCTGGGGTTACTGACATCACATCCAAGATGGCGGTGCCCAGCAGCATTCTCAGGGCTTTTGGATGTTTACATAAGGGAGGCTTTTACAGTTAAATAACATGCATAAAATATTAAAGGCACATCATCCCATGAGATGATTTTTGTTGAATTGAATGGTCTGGTGACAGGGTCTCTAAACAAAATCTGGCGTTGATTTACATTTTTGTTTATATATTAGTTATTAAGGTACTGCTATGTGTATAAATACTCCTGCACTTCAACAGTAGTGTGGAGGGTCTTGGTTTCATTATTGTAGACATGTGACACAGAAATTCGGCAGTGTGGGGTCAAGGTAACCTATTGGAACTTAAAGTAATAGAGCTTTTAAGGTAACAAAAGCACAGCCACTTTATATTCGTTATTTGAGATCCAGCTAGCCAACCTGAATTCTGGTTAGAATGCTCCTTATGTATATAGAGTCATTGGTTTGGCAACTAGTATGGCACCAGCTTTCAATGGTTATTACCTGATCGGTACACCAGTACCAAGCTGCGATGATGGTCAAGCCAAAGGTCATTCCTGGCCAAGGAAGGTCGCCGGAGACTGGATCTCGGAATAAGTGCATGGCATCTGACCGAGGGAGGTGGCAAGTGGTGTTCTGGACCACTAGTGATGGTATAGCTTTACCATAAGCTGTCTGCAGATTTTGGTATCCCCCAATTTTGTTAAAAGCTGCACAAAGAGGAAAATAAACACAAATCATAAATGTGAATCTATTTTTGTTTTCTGGCTGCTCAAGATTGACATTATAGGATGCATTTCTAAAATGTTTGTGGGGTGGTTCCTCCAGTGACACTGCATGTACACTCATTCGGTGCGAACAGGGGCAAAAGTGAACGTTGAGCTATTTTCTCTCCAAGTGAAATGTTGTTCTCCATACAGAATAGAGAGTCAGGATAGTACCACATTATGGCCAGTAGATGGAGGTGATATTCATAGGAAATAACTTATTTCCAATGAGGATCAGCACAATCTAGTGGCCAAATGCAATATTTACCTGATTCATGCTATTTGAATAACATTCAACCTGGAGAAATAATAGCCTAATATTAGTTTGTGGCCCGACTCGCACAGAACAAATGCACATGCAGTTTTCCAGAACGAATAGCACTGTGATTTTTTATTTTATTAATAAGTACTGTATGGTTTCAGCAATGCCTCAGAGGCAGCAGCCATCTTTATCATATCACAGTAGTGGCGGAGTGGAGAACGCTGCTCTTTAAACAGGGTAAACGGCTAGTATTTTGCACAGTTTAAACCTTTGTTTATAGCAGAGAAATCCTTTTTGTAAATATCACGTCAAGTATCTTTTGCAGTTTTGGTAACAAATCTGTAGGCTGCATAGAGACAACAGTGTTTGACACTGGTAATCCCATTTTTGTCAGGTGAGCTCTTGGCAGTCGCCCATTTTGTCTGTAACCGTATCCAAACTGCATGATTGTCTAGGAACACTTTGGCGAAGTGTCCTCAGGGGCTCGGAGGACGATAGCAATAAGATGACTTGTTAGGTGTATTGTACACGGAAATGGGTGGCTGTTTTGTGAAACTGACAAGCAACAAGATAACGTGACCATTTGGATTGTATGCCCATTAAAGCCATCTGTTTTGCCATTATAGGAGACTCATTGATTTAATCAAGCAGAAAGTGCAGTAATCCCAAGCGATCAATCAGAAGGCGTCTTTCACCAAGATGAGTCCAGTTAACGTATATCTGGTTGCTACAGGTTACTGCGCTTAACATATCGCCGCTGTGCTTTGCACTACCATATGGATTAGGTCTGTGTACATGGAAGTTCTGAGAGATAATAATGGTCTCGTTTTTCCTCTGTAAAATAAATGATCCCCTTTTTTGTTCCTCCTCCATGACAGTCCTGCAAAGTACTGAGACTATTTTTTTATGGTGTATTATAATTTTTAAGCTATTTTAAATATATGCAATATTTAAAACCTTTCCTGGTGTCATTGTGATTTTTGTCTGTTGTCACTGCTGGGTGTAATGTTAGGCCTTGTTCAACAAACTAGGTTGCCCCTAACAACCAGATTCTGTAGTACATTTTTGGGATGTAAGGTAAAAAAAACAAAAACAAATGCTAGAAAAAAAGGATGAATGCGGTCGTTTGCTACCTGCAAGGTAAATAGCTCTTTTAGGGCTCGTTTACACAGGTGTCTCCTTCTGAAGAACGATCTGCACCCTGGATCTGTTTGCTGTTCCTTCCTCCAGTGAATGAACCAGAAAGCTATGAGGATTACATCACTTTCTGGTCCAGAGCTGTCATTTCCTGAGAGTGCTAGCTGGGGAAGTACAGGGGAGACATCAACTGTCTAATAAACCCCTGATGGCTGCATAAACAGAACTTGTCACAACCTATCCCTTTCACAGGGGTCACTTTGTCCCATTGTCACTATGTGATGGCAATAAAGTTATGTGAAAATAAGTTTTAAATATGGAAAGTAAAAAAAAAAATAAAAATTTAAAGCCTCACATATACACACACACACACGTTTGTACGATTTCAATAAGTGCAACTATACACTATACTGCCAAAAGTATTGGGCCACCTGCCTTTCCACGCACATCAACTTTAATGGCCCCCCCAGTCTTAGTCCGTAGGGTTCAATATTGAGTTGGCCCACCCTTTGCAGCTAAAACAGCTTCAACTCTTCTGGGAAGGCCGTCCACGAGGTTTAGGAGTGTGTCTATGGAAAGGTTTGACCATTCTTCCAGAAGCACATTTGTTAAGCACTGATGTTGGACGAGAAGGCCTG
This sequence comes from Staurois parvus, assembly GCF_062004578.1. Lineage (NCBI taxonomy): Eukaryota > Metazoa > Chordata > Amphibia > Anura > Ranidae > Staurois > Staurois parvus. The sequence continues at coordinate 166,883 of NW_028318678.1, read as the reverse complement.
GCTAGCAGTCTCTGCTCTAATTCATCCCAAAGGTGTTCTATCGGGTTGAGGTCAGGACTCTGTGCAGGCCAGTCAAGTTTCTCCACCCCAAACTGGCTCCTCCATGTCTTTATGGACCTTGCTTTGTGCACTGGTGCGCAGTCATGTTGGAACAGGAAGGGGCCATCCCCAAACTCTTCCCACAAAGTTGGGAGCATAAATTTGTCCAAAATGTTGATGCTGATGGCTTAAGAGTTCCCTTCACTGGAACTAAGGGGTCAAGCCCAACGCCTGAAAAACAACCCCACACCATAAACCCCCCTCCACCAAATTTTACATTTGGAACAATGCAGTCAGGCAAGTACCGTTCTTCTGGCAATCGCCAAACCCAGACACGTCCATTGCATTGCCAGACAGAGAAGCATGATTCGTCACTCCAGGGAACATGTCTCCACTGCTCTAGAGTCCAATGGCGGCGTGCTTTACACCACGGCATCCAACGCTTTGCATTGCACTTGGTGAAGTAAGGCTTGGATGCAGCTGCTTGGCCATGGAAACCCATTCCATGAAGCTCTGTATGCATCTGAAGGCCACAGGAAGTTTGGAGGTCTTTAGCTATTGACTCTGCAGACGGTGACTTTTGTGCACTGTGCGCTTCAGCATGTGCTGACCCCACTCTATCATTTGACGTGGCCTACCACGTCGTGGCTGAGTTGCTGTTGTTCCCAACTGCTTCCACTTTGTTACAATACCACTAACGGTTGACCGTGGAATATTTAGTAGCCAGGAAATGTCACGGATGGACTTATTGCACAGGTGACAACCTATCACGGGACCACGCTTGGAGTCACTGAGCTCCTGAGAGTGACCCATTCTTTCACAAATGTTTGTAGAAGCACTCTGCATGCCTGGGTACTTGACTTTATACACCTGTGGCCATGGAGGAGATTGGAACACCTGGATCCAATGAATTGGAGGGATCTCCCAATACTTTTGGCAATATAGTGTACATACATACATACATAAAAGCATGCATTGGGGCACCTACGTACGATAGTGTGATAGTGCTACGCTGGTTATATGTCAGAGTGAGAGCAATAATTCTAAGCCCATTGTTCAAGGTAACTCTGAACTAATGACCTATGTCTTAAAGTGTCACCTACAGCTAATTTTGGGATTTAAAGTTTGTTGCCAGTTTATTGGTGCACACAATTTTAGGGATTGACACCCCCCCCCCCCCTCAAAAATGTGTCCTCCTATGTTGCACATCTCCCAAGTGTGGACGACCCTGCACCATGCCTGGCTGCTCTACTGCATCTGGGATCCTGCAGCGGTTCCAACCCTACCTGTGGCCTATATCTACCCTCCCCCTTTGGAGTGATAGTGTCCTGGGACAGCCACGGGAGGAGTTGTGCTTCTTCTGCATATACACATCTTCATTTATACTTAGTCACTGGTGAGGGCCGGGGGGGCTGAATACCCATATTAAGAGCCAATTATTATAGTAACCATATTTTCCTGCTGGTGCGGATGAGGCTTGGGGATGACTAGACGCAAGCCTTCGGCCACTGGTAGAAGATCCAAAACTACACAAACTGTAAAAACCAGTTGGCCCATGGGGACTAAGGAGGTAACAACCATGGTCACACCATCCTCACAAGAGCCCAACCCACCTGCTGCACCCGCAGACTTTAATTCTCTCATGACAGCAACTACCAACTGTCAAGCGGTAATGACCAGGAAAATAGAACATCTGCAGACTGACATAGGGCTGATCCGGAGATATCTTGACGCATTCTGGTGCATTTCTGGTATCTCCGCTTGAGGTTGTGACAAGATTGTATTATTTTTCTAATTTGCTACTGTTTGTGTTATCTCTTTCTCTTCTTCACCTTTCTTTTTCTCCCCCCCCACTCCTTCCCCATCTTGCCCTTTTATTTTTTTCTCTTCATGCTCCGGCTCCCGCCCTGTGCTTTTCTCCTCAACTCCTTTCTTTTGGGGGTTGTTACCATCAGAACCGTAACATGTATGTGATTATTGAATCTGCCCGGGTTAATAGGTTGTTTCTGTAAGAATCTCAGCATTGAAAGTTTGTATATACTGCTTATCTAATGTATGCCACGAGCTTGACTGTGTTTATGTACCTTGGTTTGTTTATATTTTTGTACGATTTCAATAAATGCAACTGTTTAAAAAAATTGCATCTGCCACCATTTTATTCTCCAGGGTGCCAGCTTTCAGAAAATATATAATTTTTGGAGGTTTATCTACTCTTCAGGCCTAAATAAATAAAATGTGCATTTTACTACGTGGAAAAATGGCTCTGAAACTGAAGAAGTTAAGGCGGAGCAGTTGGGGGTGGTAAAAATGTATGTGTCCCCCCCCAAAAAAAAAAACTGCAAGTGTAAATGAGACCTTAGTCACTTTCCTACATTTTTTAAAGCATATGCTGAGGCAAAATAAAAAAAAAACATATTTAGTACATCTTTGGAATACATGCACATTTCCCAAAGTTTATCCCTCTAAGTACACTGCAAGTATAGAAAAAGAACTTGATGGGCCTAAAGTATAATATGTTTCCTTTCTTCCTTCCTCCTTCACATGGCATGTGGTGTCAGCCCTGCCTATTTTATTTTTGATGGATTACAAAGAACACACACATCTGCTCATCTCCATAACCCCTCCTCCTGCTTCATTTCCATAACCCTTTTTCCCCCTTCCTCATCTCCATAACTCCTCCTTCCTCATCTCTATAACTCCTCCCCCTTCCTCACCCCCATAACCCTTCTTCCCTTATTGCTATAGCTCCTCGTTACACACTGGCAAAAAGCACAGGAAATTGTCAGCTCACAATAATTCAGTGCTGGGACAAGGTCAGCTAGAGCCTAGGGAAAACATGCCAAATTGTCCCCCCCCCCCCCAAGATGTATGAGCATTACGTCATAGCAAAAAACCCATCCCCTCCCCCCCCCCAAAAAAAAAATCGGGCACTAATCTGCATGCTTACTCCCTAAGCATAAATCCCCCCTCCTCCCAGTACAAATCCATCCTCTACTGAAATCCCCCCTCTCAGCACAAATGCTTTCTCTCCCCATATGCCCCAGCACAAATCCCCCACCCTTGCACAAATTCCCCCTCCTTGCACAAATCCTCTACCAATCAAATTTCCACTCTGTGCAAAAATCCTGTCCCCCTGCTTTAAATCTCCCCCCCCCTAGATTTCCTCTCCTAGCACAAATACCCCCCAATCATCCCTATTAGTACATATCCCCCACCAAAAACAATTTTCCCTTTCTAGCACAAATCCCCCCCTTCCCAACCATATTGCCCTTTCTAGCACAAACCCCCCAAATCCTCCTCCTAGCACAAATCCTCTTCTCCCCTCCCAACACAAATCCCCCCCCAAAATCACCTGGCATATCTCCCCAAATTTCCCCTCCTAGAACAATTCCTACTCCCTGTCACCTCCAAATTTCCTCTCCCAACAAAAATCCTCTCCTCCCAATCTCTTCGGGTTGCTCCCGCAACATGATACCACAATGCCCAGGGAAGCCATCCCTTCTGCCCGCCCCTTGTCCCGGCCCTGGCTGTATTTAGTAGATGCAAAGGGAGCAAAAAACAGAAGTTCGTTGTTGGGGTTTACAAACTTTAAGCAGTTATGAAATAATCTTGGTTTATAATGATCATCCCTCAAGGGTTTGTACTAAGACTAGACTCATAAATCAAAATAGCTGAATTATTAACATGAGAACATCTCCAGGCAAATACAAACTGTCCTGCTCATTAGATCAGTTTTCAGTTCAGGTTGGGTAACTATCTAAACACATCTGTGTATACTGTATGGACACATTGGTCAGAGTGAACTGCATGTAATTTATAATCTCTGTGGGAACAGGGTGGCTGTCGCTCACAGGCTCCATGCTACCATGTAAGATATAAGATACCAACCAACGCATATGCAATTCCGTAGTGTTTATTCCAATGGTAAAGCGGGCCATGTGCTAGAAGAATTTTGTTCATAAATTTCCATTTTAAGAACCTTTGTTCAATTTTCTAATTGTTAGTGAGGTGAAATCAATGTTCATTTTCTACCACAATGACAAGAAAGCACTGTCACAAGAGGAGCATGATGGAAAATTTTTGTTGAATGAAATTCAGGAAATTAGATTCCAAATTAAATGTTATATATATATATATATATGTAAAGCACTGCATAAATTGATGCCGCTATATACAGTGAGGCAAAAAAGTATTTAGTCAGCCACCAATTGTGCAAGTTCTCCCACTTAAAAAGATGAGAGAGGTCTGTAATTGGCATCATAGGTAGACCTCAACTATGAGAGACAAAATGAGAAAAAAAATCCAGACAATCACATTGGCTGATTTGGAAAGAATTTATTTGCAAATTATGGTGGAAAATAAGTATTTGGTCAATATCAAAAGTTCATCTCAATACTTTGTTATATATCCTTTGTTGGCAGAGGTCAAACGTTTCCTGTAAGTCTTCACAAGGTTGGCACACACTGTTGCTGGTATGTTGGCCCATTCCTTCATGCAGATCTCCTCTAGAGCAGTGATGTTTTGGGGCTATCGCTGGGCAACACGGACTTTCAACTCCCTCCAAAGGTTTTCTATGGGGTTGAGATCTGGAGACTGGCTAGGCCACTCCAGGACCTTGAAATGCTTCTTACGAAGCCACTCCTTCGTTGCCCAGGCGGTATGTTTGGGATCACTGTCATGTTGGAAGACCCAGCCACGTTTCATCTTCAATGCCCTTGCTGATGGAAGGAGGTTTGCACTCAAAATCTCACGATACATGGCCCCATTCATTCTGTCCTGTACATGGATCAGTCGTCCTGGTCCCTTTGTGGAGAAACAGCCCCAAAGCATGATGTTGCCACCCCCATCCTTCACAGTAGGTATGGTGTTCTTTGGATGCAACTCAGCATTCTCTCTCCTCCAAACACGACGAGTTGTGTTTCTACCAAACAGTTCTATTTTGGTTTCAACTGACCATATGACATTCTCCCAATCCTCTTCTGGATCATCCAAATGCTCTCTAGCAAACTTCAGACGGTCCGGGCATGTACTGGCTTAAGTAGGGGGACACGTCTGGCACTGCAGGATCTGAGTCCCTGGTGGCGTAGTGTGTTACTGATGGTAGCCTTTGTTACGTTGGTCCCAGCTCTCTGCAGGTCATTCACTAGGTCCCCCCGTATGGTCCTGGGATTTTTGCTCACCGTTCTTGTGATCATTTTGACCCCACGGGGTGAGATCTTGCGTGGAGCCCCAGATCAAGGGAGATTATCAGTGGTCTTGTATGTCTTCCATTATTGCTCCCACAGTTGATTTGTTCACACCAAGCTGCTTGCCTATTGCAGATTCAGTCTTCCCAGCCTGGTGCAGGTCTACAATTTTGTTTCTGGTGTCCTTCGACAGCTCTTTGGTCTTCACCATAGTGGAGTTTGGAGTGTGACTGTTTGAGGTTGTGGACAGGTGTCTTTTATACTGATAACAAGTTCAAACAGGTGCCATTGATACAGGTAATGAGTGCAGGACAGAGAAGCCTCTTAAAGAAGAAGGTACAGGTCTGTGAGAGCCAGAAATCTTGCTTGTTTGTAGGTGACCAAATACTTATTTCCCACCATAATTTGCAAATAAATTCTTTCCAAATCAGCCAATGTGATTGTCTGGATTTTTTTTCTCATTTTGTCTCTCATAGTTGAGGTCTACCTATGATGCCAATTACAGGCCTCTCTCATCTTTTTAAGTGGGAGAACTTGCACAATTGGTGGCTGACTAAATACTTTTTTGCCCCACTGTAAGTACCTGAAATAAATAAATAAATAAATAAAATGTTAAAATAAAAGCACTTTTGAATGGCCATCATCATGTCATTGAATGTACTGCTGAGAATTTTTATACAAATGTTTGCAAATCTACTAGTATATGGCCAACTTGAAGAACTCTCAGAAAAAGTTTTTTCTCCCATGCAGTGGGGCTGTGCTTGCACTGCATGGGATAACTGCTTGTTTTCGTCTAGGTGATGTCAGAGCAGAGATATACTTACCTAATCCACCGATCCTACAAGTGCAAGACCGGTTTCCGCAGCTCCTGCATCCTCCCCCACACACTAGCAGTTTTGTGAATGGACTGTTCCTGACATCATCACACCCATGGACTGACTCTGGACATGAGGACAGAAGGAACAGTCCACCACTGGACATGGGGGAGCACAGTTTTCTTGAGGATTGAAGCATCGGTGCACCCCTAGACAAAATAAGCAGTTAACCCATGCACTGGGGCTGTGCAAAACAAGTTTAATGAAGTTATGCTTTAACAGTACATAGTGAACAAGGGCATCAGATCCAACTTAATGAAGGGCAAGGATGCCCGAAACTGTCTTCTTAATGAATATATATATATATAGGGCTTTTTTTCTCAGAGAATATGTGCAAGTATAGTCCCCCACTTCCCCTGAGTAACCCCTAGTCTCCACCCCGTACCCGCCACCCATTATCCCCCTTTAGGAGAATACAGAGCTAAGTATCATTTTGTGGTGCTAAGTATTTTGTATGGAATTTAATAATGATAACAAGAAAAGCAGTACAATAGATCCCATGCAACCAGCAAGAAAAGATCCCCTCAGAAACAATATATCTTCCACAACAACAATAGAACCCCCCAGGAACCAAATACCCCTAACCTCAGCAAAAATAGATAATCTACCATCAACAACAAAAGACCCCCCCCCCCCTTCAATAGTAGATTCCCCCAGCGACAAAAGATTCCCCAGTAGCCAGCATCAAGACCTTCCAGCACACCATTTTGTCATGTCACCATTTCTCTGGGTAAATATATTTCTAAAGGTGCTATAGACATGAAACGTTCACCACACATCAGTAACAACCCATGCAATACATACATACAGAAAAACCAAAACAAGTTCAGAAAGTTATGAGTAATAAAATGGAATGACACAGGGAAAAAGTATTGAACACATGAGAAAGGGAGGTGCAAAAAGGCATGGAAAGCCAAGACACCAGCTGAAATCTATCAGGAATTAAAAAGCAATCCTGCCCCTTTTCAGTGCAAATTAATATCAGCTGGTTCAGTTTCAACTGATGGCCTATAAAAAGGTGTCTCAATACCAAGGTGTCACACAAGAAACATCTCATGGTGGGTAAACGCAAAGAGCTCTCTCAAGAACTTCGCAACCACATTGTTGCAAAACATACTGATGGCATTAGTTACAGGATTTCTAAACTTCTGAATGTCCCAGTTAGCCCTGTTGGGGACATAATCCAGAAGTGGAAAGAACATAATTTCACCATAAACTGGTCATGACCAGGTGCTCCTTGCAACAGTTCTGACAGAGGAGTGAAATAAATTTAGCAGGTACAATTGTTTCAAAGAAAACAATAAGCAATGCACTCACCGCCATGGCCTGTATGCACGCTCACCACGCAAGACTCCATTGCTGAAGAAAAAGCATGTTGAAGCTCGATTTAAAGGTTGCTGCACAACATTTAGACAAGCTTGTGAAATACTGGGAAAATATAGTCTGGTCAGATGAGACCAAAATGGAACCCTTTGGATGCCACAATACCCACCATGTTTGGAGGTCAAACGGCACTGCAACATCACCCCAAAAACACCATCCCAACTGTGAAGCATGGAGGTGGGAACATCATGGTGTGGGGCTGTTTTTCAGCATACTGTACTTGCAAACTTCATTTCATTGAAGGAAGGATGAATGGACAAATGTACCAAGACATTTTTGATAAAAATCTGCTGCCATCTACCAGGATGATGAAGATGAAATGAGGGTGGACATTTCAGCAAGACAATGATCCCAAACACAAAGCCAAGGAAACTCTCAATTGGTTTCAAAGAAAATAAAGCTGCTAGAATGGCCCAGTCAATCACCTGAACTGAATCCAATAGAAAATCTAAGGAAAGAACAGTGTTCATAGAAGAAGCCCACGTAACCTTCAAGATTTGAATACTGTTTGTGTGGGAGAATGGGCCAAAAATCACACCTGAGCAATGCATGCGACTTGTTTCTCCACACAGGAGATGTCTTGAAGCTGTCATTACCAAAAAAGGATATTGTGCGAAGTATTAAATCAATTTCAGTTAGCGTGTTCAATATTTTTTCCCTGTGTCATTCCATTTTATTACACATAACTTACAGTAGTTTCTGAACTTACTTGTTCTGGTTTCTTTGTATGTATAGATTGCATGGGTAGGTGAGAATTTCATGTCAATAGCATCTTTAGAAATATATTTACCTAGAAAAATGGTGACGTGTTCAATACTTATCTAGCCAATAAAATGGGGTGAATGTAGTCCACACAACCCAATAGGAACGATGGGTTCAGGAAAAAGACAAGCTTCAGACTCCAAGTTACTGCTGCAATCTTCAGAGACATTTGTTCATCAGGTACAAAGGTACAGTAAGCACTCTTTGTATTTAAGCCCTGGTTCACACTGAATGTGGCTTTGAAATTGTGCTACTTCACTTAAAGTAATGCAATATCAAAGCGGTTGGTCAGTGCAATTTCATGTGTGGCTTAACCCTCCTGCTCACACCTATGGGTTTTGTCATGTGATTTGCAGTTCATAATCGCATTACAAGTCGCACCCTATTTGTGCCTATGGAACCGCCAAATTGATGTGACTCCGACTTTGCAGTGCGGCACTAATTTTGAAAAGAGTTTCCTGCACTATTTTTGGCAATTTCATGTGCGACTTGCATAGACATCTGTGCATGAAGCCGCATGTGATGTCCGTGTGAGAGGCCATAGAGGTCTCCCTTGGATGGAAGGGGCCTAGTAAGAGAACCATGTGATGCTATTTAGTTACTATTTAAAGACCAGTTATGTGACCCTCAGAATTGGCTCTGATGAAGAGATCACACCTCGAAACATGTCAGTCTTTTCGGAGAGTCTTCCCAAACTTGGGATTCGTGTAGGAGTCCAGATGTTCCTATGTTCATGCTGGAGTTTGATGTGCCTTAAAACTGAAGTTGTTTGTGAGTTTACACCTGTCCTTTTAACTTCAATAAAATTGTCGCAAAGGTAATGGACTACGCTGGTGCGCAATCTGTTTCTTGTTTTTTTCAGTTTTCCTTCTGCGTTTCCCCGGCCTGTTAGAGGGCAGCAAAACTGCTGTTAATGTTGGATCAACTGAAGAATTTAGATTGATCACTTGCCAGTGCACTTCTCTCAAGCACAGAGGATTGTTTTTTTCTGTTGTTTGCATCTCCACAGTGACACCCAGCCCCATCCAGAGCCTTCCAGCATTTCATATATATATAGTTTGCATTGCCGTACTTACTGTATATTGAGTGAGCATAAACTTTTTTTTTACTGTTGGGGCCTTGACAATTTAGGAAGAATTTATTGGGCCCTGGTCTCAATTGAGAACCCCTGGTCTAGAACATGGCACCCTGAAATATGTTGTGCCCAACCCTGCCGCTGCAGCATGAGGCAGAACTACGAAGGCTCCTGTGGCATTATGGGAGCGCTATATTTTTTATGGTTCAGACCGATAACATGCTGAGGAGACGTAGTGGTTTTAATATATTTTTAAATATAGGATCTGCTGCATTTAAATAAGCATCCAGTAAGGATTTAGCAAAGCCTCCAGGACATTTACATACAAACACATAGGCCACTATCGCTCTATAGATGACATGCCTTTCACTTCTATTGTGCTTATATAGTAATACAAGATGCACAACCCAAATACAACCCACAGCAGCCAGTAAGAAATCATCTTTCTCTGATCTGACTGGTGGCTATGGGATGCTACACCTTTGCATCTCACTGGACAAGCCTGGGCCCTGGTCTCAGGGTTCTCTCAGGCCTTTCAACAAATGTCTGTCCACTGTACAGCCCGGGGCCTGGTCTCAGGATTCTCTCACATCTTTCAATTATTGTCTGTCCACTGTACAGCCCGGGGCCTGGTCTCAGGATTCTCTCATATCTTTCAATTATTGTCTGTCTTCTGGACAGCACAAGGCCTGGTCTCAGGATTCTCTCATATCTTTCAATTATTGTCTGTCCTCTGTACAGCCCGAGGCCTAGTCTCAGGATTCTCTCACATCTTTCAATTATTGTCTGTCTTCCGGACAGCCCGAGACCTGGTCTCAGGATTCTTTCAAATCTTTCAATTATTGTCTGTAATCCATACAGCCCGAGGCCTGGTCTCAGGGTTCTCTTAGGCCTTACAATGAATGTCTGCCCTCTGTACAGCCCAAGACCTGGTCTCAGGATTCTCTCAAATCTTTCAATTATTGTCTGTCATCCATACAGCCCGAGGGCTGGTCTCAGGATTCTCTCATATCTTTCAATTATTTTCCATCCTCCATACAGCCCAAGGCCTGGTCTCAGCGTTCGCTCATATCTTTCAATTATTGTCCATCCTCCATACAGCCCAAGGCCTGGTCTCAGCGTTCGCTCATATCTTTCAATTATTGTCCATCCTCCATACAGCCCAAGGCCTGGTTCAGCGTTCTCTCATATCTTTCAATTATTGTCTGTCCCCCGTACAGCCCAAGGCCTGGTCTCAGGGTTCTCTCAGGCACTGTAGAGCCCGGGGGCCTGGTCTCATGGTTCTCTCACATCTTTCTCTTATTGTCTGTCCTTCGTACAGCCCGAGGCCTGGTTTCAGGGTTCTCTCACATCTTTCAATTATTGTCTGTCCCCCGTACAGCCCGAGGCCTGGTCTCAGGGTTCTCTCACATCTTTCAATTATTGTCTGTCCCCCGTACAGCCCGAGGCCTGGTCTCAGGGTTCTCTCACATCTTTCAATTATTGTCTGTCCCCCGTACAGCCCGAGGCCTGGTCTCAGGGTTCTCTCACATCTGTCAATTATTGTTTGTCCCTCATACAGCCCGAGGCCTGGTCTCAGGGTTCTCTCATATCTTTCACTTATTGTCCAACCTCCATACAGCCCGAGGCCTGGTCTCAGGGTTCTCTCACATCTTTTGATTATTGTCTGTCCTTCGTACAGCCCAAGGCCTGGTCTCAGGGTTCTCTCATATCTTTCAATTATTGTCCAACCTCCATACAGCCCCAGGCCTGGTCTCAGGGTTCCCTCACATCTTTCAATTATTGTCCATCCTCCATACAGCCCGAGGCCTGGTCTCAGGGTTCTCTCACATCTTTCAATTATTGTCTGTCCCCCGTACAGCCCGAGGCCTGGTCTCAGGATTCTCTCACATCTTTCTATTATTGTCTGTCCCCCGTACAGCCCGAGGCCTGGTCTCAGGGTTCTCTCACATCTTTCAATTATTGTCTGTCCCCCGTACAGCCCGAGGCCTGGTCTCAGGGTTCTCTCATATCTTTCACTTATTGTCCAACCTCCATACAGCCCGAGGCCTGGTCTCAGGGTTCTCTCACATCTTTTGATTATTGTCTGTCCTTCGTACAGCCCAAGGCCTGGTCTCAGGGTTCTCTCATATCTTTCAATTATTGTCCAACCTCCATACAGCCCCAGGCCTGGTCTCAGGGTTCCCTCACATCTTTCAATTATTGTCCATCCTCCATACAGCCCGAGGCCTGGTCTCAGGGTTCTCTCATATCTTTCAATTATTGTCCATCCTCCATACAGCACAGGCCCTGGTCTCAGGGTTCCCTCAGGCCTTTCAATGAATGTCTGTCCACTGCACAGTCCGGAGCCTAGTCTCAGGGTTCCTTCAGGTCTTTCAATTAATGTCTATCCTCCCGACAGCCCAGGGAGTATTGTTCTCAGGGCACCTGCTCTATTTCAGGACATACAAACACTATTTGCATTTTCAAATCATATTGTCATAGTCCTGCTGGTCCATTTTTGTCAGAATACATCGTCTGGGTGGAGTATTTGACTAATAAAATAGAAAACAAAGAGCCTCCTGGATGAATAATGTAACTATAGCACACAAGAACAGAAAACACCACGTCATACCATACTACACACCCGAATTCTGAAATAACAGATCAGATGGTTACTAATTTATAGCATATGTAATGATATCGGCTTACCCCATAATTGCTGTTAATGGTGCTCATTGATGAACAACAAAACAAAATGCCGTTTTAAACAAAAATCAGTCATAAAGGGAGAATGCTTGAGAAGACACAGATGGAAGCTGCATTTCTGACTTCTTGTGTAATGCCCCCCCCCCCCCCCCGCCATCATGCTTAGTGGTTCTTTCTGCTGAAGCTAACTTCATCACAGGACACAAGGGGGTTTATTTACTAAACCTGGTTGACTCAGAATCTTGGGCACCTGTGCATGGTAGCCAATCAGCTTCTAACCTTAGCATGTTCAGTTAAGCTTCAGCAATAAAACCTGGAATCTGATTGGTTTTTATGCAGAAGTGGACAAGATTCTGAGTCAACCAGGTTTAGTAAATAAACCCCAAGGAGTCCGAGTAACTTAGGAGTCAACGGAAGGAACCACTGAGTGCATGGGGGGGGACCAAGAATATGACACTCCCAGAAGTGTCGCTTTCTAAAGAGTCCTCAGCTGGCGATTTATTTTCTTTGTGTGGGCGGCAGGAGATATCAGTATTACTATCATATTTGCAAAGGGCCCTTTTATTTACAACTTTATTATAGTGACAGAGTTGCTTTAAAGGCTCTTTCACAGTAGCCGCTTAGGGGTGGTAAAACCTCACAGTTGAGTCTGATTTTACCACTCACCAACCACTACCTTTTACTTAAAGTGGCAGAAACTGGAGGTGTACAGGGCATGGAACAAAGGAAATGTGCCCCCTGATGCTTTTGGCAGGTGTATAGTGAATGAGGCTACTCTGCAAGTGCCCCGCAACCATGAGCAATGCACGCATTTGCGAAGTGCAGGTACAAGGATCAAGGGGTTAAGACATTGGTGATTACAGCGCCTTCTCGCCGTCTGTCAAATGTTCTCTGAAGACTCTTTTTCAGTCTGACTGTCACTGGTCCACCCCTTTCATTCATTGGATTTAAGTTCTTTTAATCACGGAGGCCCAGCATCACACGTGGGCATTATTTAGAGTGGTCTGCATGCAAATACAGCCTATCCAGCAACGCACACTCCTCCAGACTGATACACACCCATCAAGTCATTTTTATATTTGCATAACTCCTCCCAAGAGCCAACCCACTGCTTGCATCAAGGCTGAGGTCATTAGAGAGGAGTACTGAGCCAAGGTTCGGTGGTGTTTATAGGAAACTATGTACAGCACCCTACTGGCCCCTCCCACCAGCCATCATCTGCCTGCAGAGCATAGAGAAGCACACAGACTCGATGATACCATCCCTGGATTTACACTAAGATATGTAATGAAAATGATATCATCCCTGGATTTACACTAAGATATGTAATAAAAACAGAAATGTTTTATTTAAAATTTCATTAGCATGTTGATGAGGGGGAAAGAAGGAACCAAGGAAGCAAAATGACTATGTTCCGAACCCCTTCTTCCTCTGTATAAAAAAACTCTTGGCTTTCGTTAGGATTTTTAAGTAAAATGATTGTTTTATCATTGTGTCTTCTGTGTCTTCTGTTCTAAGATCTGTAGCTTATGTGGACACCTCACTTGTACTGCTGATCATTACCTGTAATAGTCAGGATGACGGCACCCACGATCATAATGACAGTTTGTAGAGCATCAGTGTAAATCACAGCAGCCAGACCTCCTAAAAGAACATTTAGAAAAAAACGGAATTTATTGTAGAAACAAGTAAAGTATGAACACTAGAACAATTTTCACTTGATAATGCAAGATTTAGAAGATGTTATTGCAAATAAATTTTTTGGGCTGCAGTACTGGTCCAAACCTGCTGGGGGGAAGACAGTCACCAGCAAAGACTATGTTAAAGCAAAGCTCCACCCAAAAGGGGAAGTTCCATTTTAAGGACTGCTCCCCCGTTCCCCATTAAGGATTGGCACCTTTGGGGGGCGGGGGGGAGCGGGTACCCAAATTTGACAGGTACCTGCTCCCACTTCCGGTCCGATCGCCTAGGCGATTGGAAACGGAAGGTGCCCTCCCTCCCTTCCACCCTGTAGTCTTTTGGGACACGTGACAGGTCTCAGAAGACTACAGGACCATTCATGAAGTGCAGCGCTACTCTCGCATGCGCAGGGGGTACCCGGCTGTGAAGCCGCAAGCTGAAGATACTGGCCTCCTGCAATACAGAATGGCCGGTGAAACGGGCTGCGGGGGACACACCCCGGGACTGAGGGACAGGTAAGTGGCTGTTTTTTAAAAGTCAACAGCTACAGTTTTTGACAGGGTGAGTGGAACTCCGCTTTAAGGCAAACCTGTCACAAACCTAGTAAGCAGTAAGAGATTAACGTCAATGAAAATAATAAGTAGATTAGGTATAGAGGTTGCTGTAATAATATGCCTATATTTAACTTTTTATTGTCAAAAAATTACTTTGGCACTTCCCTCTCCCGATTTCCGATCCTTTTATTGGTCCCTTTAAGGAAATTGATAAAAACATGGAGGCTACAAATGCTAACATCTCCTGCAAATGCTTGTTGACTGGCAGTCATGCCAACTCTCTTGCTTTTTTATTTTCAGTACTGACCCCAAACAAGTATGTTGAAAAGGGCTTCCAACTTTACTCTGTCCTCCCTGATATACACAATTATTCAGGGGCAGTGACATAAAGTGCTGGATCCATTGGATCAACATAACCAGTTTCAGAAGGAGGTCAGCAATGGGAGAACGGGGTCAGCAATTTCTCTTTGAAATGGTTTACTTGAATAGGATGTGCAGACTCATTAAGTAGGGACTTAGTAGGTGAAAGGGGTGTGGCAAAGGTTGATGTACAGGTTAAGTCTAGATTTGTTTAAAACTTCAGCTGCCTGTATCTCTGGATCTACAGATCCTAGTCCAAAGACACCAAAGACACCCGAATGAGCCAGCAAGGAAGCTGAAAAATATAGCTGGGACATTTCTCGCCCTGTAGGCCACCATATGCAAGGGGTGTGTACGTACATGGGATGGAGAATACCTCCGCTGCTTATGATTTGCCCAGTACAGTGGCAGCTTCTTGGTGGGCTTGTTTGGGTGGGTTCAGGTTAGGATCCGAACATGCCCAAGCTCATCCCTACTACAGATCAACACCACATGCTGTTTTCACTAAAGGAGACCTCTACTTAAGCTTCCTAAATCATTTGCGTGCTGACTTGTCTAAATGTCTAAATAGTTAGCATCTCGTAGTCTTTTTTGTACCTTCTATAAGGAAGGCCTTACGGCTACATAGCTATGGTAAAACAAATGTTGCTTGAAATGGCCAATATAAGGCTGGCCCTTACCAAATATGCTCCAGAACCCAAAAGAACTTTCAGTGCTGTCCACCAGAAGACCAATCAGGTGTTGTGTTTCCTCCTCTAACCTACTCTGTAAAAATGGCACAGATGTGTTCCCTTTCCTCCAGATGTTGTACATGAATACGCGTTTGCTTATATGACAAATTGGATCACTGTCCCACCTGCAATGGTATAGAGTGCTGTCACCACCAGCATCAGGACTGTGGAGAGGTAAAGGTTCCATCCAAGACACACCTGAACGAAGAGCGCCCCGGAATACAAGTCTGTCTGTAAGAAACACAAAAGGAACATGGGTTGTAAGGAACGTCTCAGCATGGACATTTGCATACTAAATCCATTCTATGTGTCACCTAAATAAGACTAAAAACAACTCCTGGTTAAAAGGAGACCTTCTGAAATGTGCTCTTCAACCATCTAATCAAGAAATCTAAGCTTTATTTACTGAAAAAAGAGATACAATGCTCTATAGCAGGGGTCTCCAAATGTTTTAAATAAAGGGACAGTGTACTGTAATTCAGACCTTTGGGGGGGGGGGGGTCAGATTGTGAACAGCGGGAGCAAGAAATGCCCTGGCATCAGTGGGCAATGTTTCAGACTTGGTGGTTAGTGGAAGTAAACACAATTACAAAGCATCTGTGGTCAGAAGGGGGAATCATGCCACATTGTTGGTGTCAGTTAAAAAAACTAGTACGACACTGTTGGTGTCATGGAAAGAAATGGTGCCCCATTGTTGGTGTCAGTGGGAGATATGGTGCCCCATTGTTGAGGTCAGTGGAAGGAATGGTGTCCCATTTTTGGTGCTAGTGGAAGGAATGGTGTCCCATTGTTGATGTTAGTGGAAGTAATGGCGCCTCATCGTTGGTGTCAATGGGAGCAATTGTTCCTTGGGGACAAGCAGTGCCCCCGGGGCCAGATAAAAGCAAGCAAAGGGCCAGATTTGGCCCACAGGCCACAGTTTGGAGACCACTGATCTACATTAAAAAAATGGCCCAATTCTCTGTATAACAAAACCTTCAAATTGTGCATCACATCTTTTCACATAAGTGTAGTTTGAGTAGGTTTGCTTTGAACATATTTGCTTTTCTATCCACAGTTGACATGTACGGTAAGGACAAAATCACCATTAGTAGTTTTACAGCCATTTTTATTGTCCACCTGATATTTGTCTTAAATGTCATCTCCAGAGGTCATTGTGGTGGAGTTTAAAACTTGACCTTTAGGACTCATGCACACAGGGCATTTTTACAGCTGCTGTTTTGGGTGTCAGGCATTTGTTTTTACAGTCAGTAAACTACCCAGCATGTTATTCTATATGTCCATGCACACATAGGCTTTTATCAGCGGACGTTTTTAGGCTGGAAAAAAATCCTGACCTACTGCGTTTAAAGAGGTGTTTTTCAGCTGTAAAAATGCTCTAGCACTGCAAAACACTGAAAAACGCGGCTATCCAGCGTTTTTGAGCCTCAAGCTTTTTTAGTATAGTTTTGCTAAAAACACTAAAAAGGCAAAAAAACCCTGAAAAACACTAATGCAAAAACACTAAAAAAAACATGGCATTCTACAGCTACTGGTGTTTTTATAATGTCCAGTGTGCATGAGGCCGAAGTGGTGTCCGATGGCCAGCATGATCCTGTATACATAAACCTTTGTGTCACAAGCAGCCAAACAGGGCATCCACACAAAAAATGAACTTCCAGTTACCTGTTGTTATGATTGATCTATTCTTTTTCCTAGCCGTCTACTTTAAAGTGGTTGTAAACCTCAGACACGAAATATGAACAAAGCATATTCCTCTATAGCAGCCTTTCTCAACCAGGGTGCCCAGGGGTGTCTTGGCAAAATGTCTAAAAATTGCCCAAAACTTGTATACAAGCCAGCGGGTGGAACAAGCCCGCCTTTAAGTTACAACAAAGCCACAGGTTTTCATTGTGCACCATTACAACTAGAGATGAGCGAAGAAATGAAAAATTCGATTCGACTGATTCGGCGAATTCGTGGACAATATTCGTTTCGAGTCGAATAAATTCGCTGTGAATTTAACTTAAAAAAGGGTGTTTCTAGGCTTCAGAGAGACTTAATATTAGTGCAGAACACTGTACCTTTAATTTAAATGCCCTTGGAGTCTGCTGGGGAAGAGAAATAATACTGTCTGTCAGTATGACATGCAGATGAGTGCCGTCGATCTTAGAATCACTGCACACTTCACTCCTTTGGCCAGTCACGGGGCCAAAACCAGTGTTTGGAGCCACAGTGTGGCGGTGGAGGCAGCAGCAATGGGAGGCCATACAGCAACCTATGACAAAATGGAAACCAGCAGGAGCGTGAGGAGACCTGAAAGTGGCACATGGCAGAGTGGGAGCAATGGGAGGCGGTACAGGGACCCAGGTCACACTGTGGGCCCAGCAGCAGCGTGACCAGGCGGTACGGGGGCCCATGGCCGATATGGGGCTTGGTGGCACCTATGGAAGGCCTGTAATCTGCCAGCAACCTATGACAAAATGGACAACCGCAGGAGTGTGAGGAGATTTCAAAGTGGCACATGGCAGAGTGGAAGCAATGGGAGGCCGTACAGGGACCCAGGTCACACTGTGGGCTCAGCAGCAGCGTGACCAGGAGGTACGGGGGCCCATGGTCGATATGGGGCCTGGCGGCACCTATGGAAGGCCGCTAATCTGCCAGCAACCTATGACAAAATGGACAACCGCAGGAGTGTGAGGAGATTTCAAAGAGGTACATGGCAGAGTGGAAGCAATGGGAGGCCGTACAGGGACCCAGGTCACACTGTGGGACCAGCATCAGCGTGAACAGGCGGTACGGGGGCCCATGGCCGATTTGACCTCATTCATCCCATAGTCCTGCCGACTCACGAATAGCGTGGCCTCCTCAAAGGGCCTGAGCAAGCGCAGGTGTCACACATGAGCTGACAATGGCTGACATCTAAGTTACACAGGGAGTACCTTTATCCGCTTTTAACATCAGGAAATCTGTGATGGCCTTTAGCTGTTCGTAAAGGCGGTCTAACATATGTAGGGTTGAATTACACCTTGTTGCAACGTCACAGCATGAGGAGTCGGTACGGGGGCCCATGGCAGATTACATGTCTGGCAGCAGCAATGGGAGGCCCGTAATCTGCCAGCACCCTATGTCAAAAAATTTAACACACCAGCAGTGTGAAGAGACCTGAAAGTGGCACATGGCAGCAGAGTGTGGCGATGGAGACAGCAGCAATGGGAGGCCGTACAGGGACCCATGAGAGACTCTAGACTTGGCAGCAGCATGAGGAGGCGGTATATAGGGGCCCATGGCAGATTAGGGGCCTGGCAGCAGCTATGTGAGGCCCGTAATCTGCCTGCACCCTATGTCAAAAAATTTAACACACCAGCAGTGTGAAGAGACCTGAAAGTGGCACATGGCAGCAGAGTGTGGCGATGGAGACAGCAGCAATGGGAGGCCGTACAGGGACCCATGAGAGACTCTAGACTTGGCAGCAGCATGAGGAGGCGGTTTATAGGGGCCCATGGCAGATTAGGGGCCTGGCAGCAGCTATGTGAGGCCCGTAATCTGCCTGCACCCTATGTCAAAAAATTTAACACACCAGCAGTGTGAAGGAGACCTGAAAGTGGCACATGGCAGCAGAGTGTGGCGATGGAGACAGCAGCAATGGGAGGCCGTACAGGGACCCATGAGAGACTCTGGACTTGGCAGCAGCATGAGGAGGCGGTATATAGGGGCCCATGGCAGATTAGGGGCCTGGCAGCAGCTATGTGAGGCCCGTAATCTGCCTGCACCCTATGTCAAAAAATTTAACACACCAGCAGTGTGAAGAGACCTGAAAGTGGCACATGGCAGCAGAGTGTGGCGATGGAGACAGCAGCAATGGGAGGCCGTACAGGGACCCATGAGAGACTCTGGACTTGGCAGCAGCATGAGGAGGCGGTATATAGGGGCCCATGGCAGATTAGGGGCCTGGCAGCAGCTATGTGAGGCCCGTAATCTGCCTGCACCCTATGTCAAAAAATTAAACACACCAGCAGTGTGAAGAGACCTGAAAGTGGCACATGGCAGAGTGTGGCGATGGAGACAGCAGCAATGGGAGGCCGTACAGGGACCCATGACAGACTCTAGACTTGGCAGCAGCATGAGGAGGCGGTATATAGGGGCCCATGGCAGATTAGGGGCCTGGCAGCAGCTATGTGAGGCCCGTAATCTGCCTGCACCCTATGTCAAAAAATTTAACACACCAGCAGTGTGAAGAGACCTGAAAGTGGCACATGGCAGCAGAGTGTGGCGATGGAGACAGCAGCAATGGGAGGCCGTACAGGGACCCATGAGAGACTCTGGACTTGGCAGCAGCATGAGGAGGTGGTATATAGGGGCCCATGGCAGATTAGGGGCCTGGCAGCAGCTATGTGAGGCCCGTTATCTTGCAGCACCCTATGTCAAAAAATTAAACACACCAGCAGTGTGAAGAGACCTGAAAGTGGCACATGGCAGCAGAGTGTGGCGATGGAGACAGCAGCAATGGGAGGCCGTACAGGGACCCATGAGAGACTCTAGACTTGGCAGCAGCATGAGGAGGCGGTTTATAGGGGCCCATGGCAGATTAGGGGCCTGGCAGCAGCTATGTGAGGCCCGTAATCTGCCTGCACCCTATGTCAAAAAATTTAACACACCAGCAGTGTGAAGAGACCTGAAAGTGGCACATGGCAGCAGAGTGTGGCGATGGAGACAGCAGCAATGGGAGGCCGTACAGGGACCCATGAGAGACTCTAGACTTGGCAGCAGCATGAGGAGGCGGTATATAGGGGCCCATGGCAGATTAGGGGCCTGGCAGCAGCTATGTGAGGCCCGTAATCTGCCTGCACCCTATGTCAAAAAATTTAACACACCAGCAGTGTGAAGAGACCTGAAAGTGGCACATGGCAGCAGAGTGTGGCGATGGAGACAGCAGCAATGGGAGGCCGTACAGGGACCCATGAGAGACTCTGGACTTGGCAGCAGCATGAGGAGGCGGTGTATAGGGGCCCATGGCAGATTAGGGGCCTGGCAGCAGCTATGTGAGGCCCGTAATCTGCCTGCACCCTATGTCAAAAAATTAAACACACCAGCAGTGTGAAGAGACCTGAAAGTGGCACATGGCAGAGTGTGGCGATGGAGACAGCAGCAATGGGAGGCCGTACAGGGACCCATGACAGACTCTAGACTTGGCAGCAGCATGAGGAGGCGGTATATAGGGGCCCATGGCAGATTAGGGGCCTGGCAGCAGCTATGTGAGGCCCGTAATCTGCCTGCACCCTATGTCAAAAAATTTAACACACCAGCAGTGTGAAGAGACCTGAAAGTGGCACATGGCAGCAGAGTGTGGCGATGGAGACAGCAGCAATGGGAGGCCGTACAGGGACCCATGAGAGACTCTGGACTTGGCAGCAGCATGAGGAGGTGGTATATAGGGGCCCATGGCAGATTAGGGGCCTGGCAGCAGCTATGTGAGGCCCGTTATCTTGCAGCACCCTATGTCAAAAAATTAAACACACCAGCAGTGTGAAGAGACCTGAAAGTGGCACATGGCAGCAGAGTGTGGCGATGGAGACAGCAGCAATGGGAGGCCGTACAGGGACCCATGAGAGACTCTAGACTTGGCAGCAGCATGAGGAGGCGGTTTATAGGGGCCCATGGCAGATTAGGGGCCTGGCAGCAGCTATGTGAGGCCCGTAATCTGCCTGCACCCTATGTCAAAAAATTTAACACACCAGCAGTGTGAAGAGACCTGAAAGTGGCACATGGCAGCAGAGTGTGGCGATGGAGACAGCAGCAATGGGAGGCCGTACAGGGACCCATGAGAGACTCTAGACTTGGCAGCAGCATGAGGAGGCGGTTTATAGGGGCCCATGGCAGATTAGGGGCCTGGCAGCAGCTATGTGAGGCCCGTAATCTGCCTGCACCCTATGTCAAAAAATTTAACACACCAGCAGTGTGAAGGAGACCTGAAAGTGGCACATGGCAGCAGAGTGTGGCGATGGAGACAGCAGCAATGGGAGGCCGTACAGGGACCCATGAGAGACTCTGGACTTGGCAGCAGCATGAGGAGGCGGTATATAGGGGCCCATGGCAGATTAGGGGCCTGGCAGCAGCTATGTGAGGCCCGTAATCTGCCTGCACCCTATGTCAAAAAATTTAACACACCAGCAGTGTGAAGAGACCTGAAAGTGGCACATGGCAGCAGAGTGTGGCGATGGAGACAGCAGCAATGGGAGGCCGTACAGGGACCCATGAGAGACTCTGGACTTGGCAGCAGCATGAGGAGGCGGTATATAGGGGCCCATGGCAGATTAGGGGCCTGGCAGCAGCTATGTGAGGCCCGTAATCTGCCTGCACCCTATGTCAAAAAATTAAACACACCAGCAGTGTGAAGAGACCTGAAAGTGGCACATGGCAGAGTGTGGCGATGGAGACAGCAGCAATGGGAGGCCGTACAGGGACCCATGACAGACTCTAGACTTGGCAGCAGCATGAGGAGGCGGTATATAGGGGCCCATGGCAGATTAGGGGCCTGGCAGCAGCTATGTGAGGCCCGTAATCTGCCTGCACCCTATGTCAAAAAATTTAACACACCAGCAGTGTGAAGAGACCTGAAAGTGGCACATGGCAGCAGAGTGTGGCGATGGAGACAGCAGCAATGGGAGGCCGTACAGGGACCCATGAGAGACTCTGGACTTGGCAGCAGCATGAGGAGGTGGTATATAGGGGCCCATGGCAGATTAGGGGCCTGGCAGCAGCTATGTGAGGCCCGTAATCTGCCTGCACCCTATGTCAAAAAATTAAACACACCAGCAGTGTGAAGAGACCTGAAAGTGGCACATGGCAGAGTGTGGCGATGGAGACAGCAGCAATGGGAGGCCGTACAGGGACCCATGACAGACTCTAGACTTGGCAGCAGCATGAGGAGGCGGTATATAGGGGCCCATGGCAGATTAGGGGCCTGGCAGCAGCTATGTGAGGCCCGTAATCTGCCTGCACCCTATGTCAAAAAATTTAACACACCAGCAGTGTGAAGAGACCTGAAAGTGGCACATGGCAGCAGAGTGTGGCGATGGAGACAGCAGCAATGGGAGGCCGTACAGGGACCCATGAGAGACTCTGGACTTGGCAGCAGCATGAGGAGGTGGTATATAGGGGCCCATGGCAGATTAGGGGCCTGGCAGCAGCTATGTGAGGCCCGTTATCTTGCAGCACCCTATGTCAAAAAATTAAACACACCAGCAGTGTGAAGAGACCTGAAAGTGGCACATGGCAGCAGAGTGTGGCGATGGAGACAGCAGCAATGGGAGGCCGTACAGGGACCCATGAGAGACTCTAGACTTGGCAGCAGCATGAGGAGGCGGTTTATAGGGGCCCATGGCAGATTAGGGGCCTGGCAGCAGCTATGTGAGGCCCGTAATCTGCCTGCACCCTATGTCAAAAAATTTAACACACCAGCAGTGTGAAGAGACCTGAAAGTGGCACATGGCAGCAGAGTGTGGCGATGGAGACAGCAGCAATGGGAGGCCGTACAGGGACCCATGAGAGACTCTAGACTTGGCAGCAGCATGAGGAGGCGGTATATAGGGGCCCATGGCAGATTAGGGGCCTGGCAGCAGCTATGTGAGGCCCGTAATCTGCCTGCACCCTATGTCAAAAAATTTAACACACCAGCAGTGTGAAGGAGACCTGAAAGTGGCACATGGCAGCAGAGTGTGGCGATGGAGACAGCAGCAATGGGAGGCCGTACAGGGACCCATGAGAGACTCTGGACTTGGCAGCAGCATGAGGAGGCGGTATATAGGGGCCCATGGCAGATTAGGGGCCTGGCAGCAGCTATGTGAGGCCCGTTATCTTGCAGCACCCTATGTCAAAAAATTAAACACACCAGCAGTGTGAAGAGACCTGAAAGTGGCACATGGCAGCAGAGTGTGGCGATGGAGACAGCAGCAATGGGAGGCCGTACAGGGACCCATGAGAGACTCTAGACTTGGCAGCAGCATGAGGAGGCGGTTTATAGGGGCCCATGGCAGATTAGGGGCCTGGCAGCAGCTATGTGAGGCCCGTAATCTGCCTGCACCCTATGTCAAAAAATTTAACACACCAGCAGTGTGAAGAGACCTGAAAGTGGCACATGGCAGCAGAGTGTGGCGATGGAGACAGCAGCAATGGGAGGCCGTACAGGGACCCATGAGAGACTCTAGACTTGGCAGCAGCATGAGGAGGCGGTATATAGGGGCCCATGGCAGATTAGGGGCCTGGCAGCAGCTATGTGAGGCCCGTAATCTGCCTGCACCCTATGTCAAAAAATTTAACACACCAGCAGTGTGAAGAGACCTGAAAGTGGCACATGGCAGCAGAGTGTGGCGATGGAGACAGCAGCAATGGGAGGCCGTACAGGGACCCATGAGAGACTCTAGACTTGGCAGCAGCATGAGGAGGCGGTATATAGGGGCCCATGGCAGATTAGGGGCCTGGCAGCAGCTATGTGAGGCCCGTAATCTGCCTGCACCCTATGTCAAAAAATTTAACACACCAGCAGTGTGAAGAGACCTGAAAGTGGCACATGGCAGCAGAGTGTGGCGATGGAGACAGCAGCAATGGGAGGCCGTACAGGGACCCATGAGAGACTCTGGACTTGGCAGCAGCATGAGGAGGCGGTATATAGGGGCCCATGGCAGATTAGGGGCCTGGCAGCAGCTATGTGAGGCCCGTTATCTTGCAGCACCCTATGTCAAAAAATTAAACACACCAGCAGTGTGAAGAGACCTGAAAGTGGCACATGGCAGCAGAGTGTGGCGATGGAGACAGCAGCAATGGGAGGCCGTACAGGGACCCATGAGAGACTCTAGACTTGGCAGCAGCATGAGGAGGCGGTTTATAGGGGCCCATGGCAGATTAGGGGCCTGGCAGCAGCTATGTGAGGCCCGTAATCTGCCTGCACCCTATGTCAAAAAATTTAACACACCAGCAGTGTGAAGAGACCTGAAAGTGGCACATGGCAGCAGAGTGTGGCGATGGAGACAGCAGCAATGGGAGGCCGTACAGGGACCCATGAGAGACTCTAGACTTGGCAGCAGCATGAGGAGGCGGTATATAGGGGCCCATGGCAGATTAGGGGCCTGGCAGCAGCTATGTGAGGCCCGTAATCTGCCTGCACCCTATGTCAAAAAATTTAACACACCAGCAGTGTGAAGAGACCTGAAAGTGGCACATGGCAGCAGAGTGTGGCGATGGAGACAGCAGCAATGGGAGGCCGTACAGGGACCCATGAGAGACTCTGGACTTGGCAGCAGCATGAGGAGGCGGTATATAGGGGCCCATGGCAGATTAGGGGCCTGGCAGCAGCTATGTGAGGCCCGTTATCTTGCAGCACCCTATGTCAAAAAATTAAACACACCAGCAGTGTGAAGAGACCTGAAAGTGGCACATGGCAGCAGAGTGTGGCGATGGAGACAGCAGCAATGGGAGGCCGTACAGGGACCCATGAGAGACTCTAGACTTGGCAGCAGCATGAGGAGGCGGTTTATAGGGGCCCATGGCAGATTAGGGGCCTGGCAGCAGCTATGTGAGGCCCGTAATCTGCCTGCACCCTATGTCAAAAAATTTAACACACCAGCAGTGTGAAGAGACCTGAAAGTGGCACATGGCAGCAGAGTGTGGCGATGGAGACAGCAGCAATGGGAGGCCGTACAGGGACCCATGAGAGACTCTAGACTTGGCAGCAGCATGAGGAGGCGGTATATAGGGGCCCATGGCAGATTAGGGGCCTGGCAGCAGCTATGTGAGGCCCGTAATCTGCCTGCACCCTATGTCAAAAAATTTAACACACCAGCAGTGTGAAGAGACCTGAAAGTGGCACATGGCAGCAGAGTGTGGCGATGGAGACAGCAGCAATGGGAGGCCGTACAGGGACCCATGAGAGACTCTGGACTTGGCAGCAGCATGAGGAGGCGGTATATAGGGGCCCATGGCAGATTAGGGGCCTGGCAGCAGCTATGTGAGGCCCGTTATCTTGCAGCACCCTATGTCAAAAAATTAAACACACCAGCAGTGTGAAGAGACCTGAAAGTGGCACATGGCAGCAGAGTGTGGCGATGGAGACAGCAGCAATGGGAGGCCGTACAGGGACCCATGAGAGACTCTGGACTTGGCAGCAGCATGAGGAGGCGGTATATAGGGGCCCATGGCAGATTAGGGGCCTGGCAGCAGCTATGTGAGGCCCGTTATCTTGCAGCACCCTATGTCAAAAAATTAAACACACCAGCAGTGTGAAGAGACCTGAAAGTGGCACATGGCAGCAGAGTGTGGCGATGGAGACAGCAGCAATGGGAGGCCGTACAGGGACCCATGAGAGACTCTGGACTTGGCAGCAGCATGAGGAGGCGGTATATAGGGGCCCATGGCAGATTAGGGGCCTGGCAGCAGCTATGTGAGGCCCGTAATCTGCCTGCACCCTATGTCAAAAAATTTAACACACCAGCAGTGTGAAGAGACCTGAAAGTGGCACATGGCAGCAGAGTGTGGCGATGGAGACAGCAGCAATGGGAGGCCGTACAGGGACCCATGAGAGACTCTAGACTTGGCAGCAGCATGAGGAGGCGGTTTATAGGGGCCCATGGCAGATTAGGGGCCTGGCAGCAGCTATGTGAGGCCCGTAATCTGCCTGCACCCTATGTCAAAAAATTTAGCACACCAGCAGTGTGAAGAGACCTGAAAGTGGCACATGGCAGCAGAGTGTGGCGATGGAGACAGCAGCAATGGGAGGCCGTACAGGGACCCATGAGAGACTCTGGACCTAGCAGCAGCATGAGGAGGCGGTATATAGGGGCCTATGGCAGATTAGGGGCCTGGCAGCAGCTATAGGTGGCCCGTAATCTGCCAGCACCCTATGTCAAAAAATTAAACACACCAGCAGTGTGAGGAGACCTGAAAGTGGCACATGTTTGAGGCATGATTCATGGCGGATTTAGTCAGTTGTGTCAGGAACTGGTGGTTTGAAATCCAGACTAATCCACGCCTGATTCATTTTCACAAACGTGAGTCTCTCCACACTTTGGGTGGACAGTCGTGTCCTCCGCGGAGTTACAATACCTCCTGCCGCACTAAACACGCGCTCCGATGCCACGCTACTGGCCGGGCATGACAGCCTTTCAAGGGCAAATTCAGCTAGTTGGGGCCAAAGGTCAAGTTTCGTTGCCCAGTAGTCAAGGGGATTGTCTACCTCGGTTGGCAGGGTGCTGTCCAAGTAGGCCCAAGCCTGTTGTTTGAGCTCCTGCTCCAGGTCCACCTGATGCTGCTGCTGCTGCTGCGGCTGGTTAGTAGTTTCCTCACTGCGCTGGTGAAGAAAGCTACTCATCATCGACTGCAGACTGAGGCAGCCACTGCTGGTGGAGCTGCCACTGCTCCTACCACCCCACCCCTCCCCTGCTGCCATGCCAGCGGAACGCGAGCGCACAGGGCCCACAGTGTCTGAGGATGGACGTTGGCGCACAAAGGCAGAGACCAACTGACTACATAGGTGGTTTTTATAGTACGTAATTTTGGCCTCCCTCTCAGCAGGTGTGAAAAAGGCCACCATTTTGGACCGGTAGCGAGGGTCCAACAAGGTGGACAGCCAAAAGTCATCCCTCTGTCTGATGGTTATTATTCGGCTGTCGCTACGCAAGCAACCGAGCATGCTATGGGCCATTTGTGCCAAGGAATGCGAGGGACTCCCTGCCTCCATCTCCACAGCATACTGCCACGGTGCGTCTGGGTCCTCTGTCTCCTCCTCCTCCTCCTCTACCAGATGCTCCTGCTCCTCCACTCCTGTCCGCTGAGTGGAAAAACCACCCATTTCACTCAATAATTCCTGAGCACAAATGTCCTCCTCTACCTCCTCCTCTTCTTCCTGTCCTGCCCCCACAGGGGTCATGTGGCGTTGAGATCTGTGCGCCACGTCTACCGCACCCTGACCAGCCATTGTTAACAGCATTTGTTCCAGGACGTGCAACAGAGGAATGACGTCGTTCATCCCATAGTCCTGCCGACTCACGAATAGCGTGGCCTCCTCAAAGGGCCTGAGCAAGCGGCAGGTGTCACGCATGAGCTGCCAATGGCTGACATCTAAGTTACACAGGGGAGTACCTTTATCCGCTTGTAACATCAGGAAATCGGTGATGGCCTTTCGCTGCTCGTAAAGGCGGTCTAACATGTGTAGGGTTGAATTCCACCTTGTTGCAACGTCGCAGATCAGGCGATGCTGTGGAATTCCGTTCTGCCGCTGCAGCTCAATGAGGGTGTTCTTTGCGGTGTAGGAATGGCTGAAATGCATGCACAGTTTACGTGACATTTTAAGGATGTCTTGCAGTGGGATGGTGGATTTTAGGAACCGCTTGACAACCAGATTGAACACGTGAGCCATGCATGGCGCATGGCACAACCTTCCTTGACGCAGAGCAGACACCATGTTCTTTCCATTGTCAGTCAACATGGTTCCGATTTTTAGTTTGCGCGGAGACAGCCATCTGTCGATTTCTCTGTTCATTACACTCAGCAGTTCCTCCCCTGTGTGACTACGTTCGCCAAGGCATACCAGGTGCAGCACAGCGTGACACCGTTGCGCCCTGCACATGTGATATGCCGGTCGGGTAATGGGACTTGGCACGGGGGTGGCGGCTGAGGACACGGCGGAAAAAGAGGTGGTAGAGGCGGACATGCTTGCTGGACCAAGGACGTGCAAACGTGGAGGCAAAAGCGTCGTGACCTGTCCAAGTTGCTGGTGCGGCTGTGCCGGCACCACGTTCACCCAGTGGGCCGTAAATGACATGTACTGTCCCTGACCGTAGTTACAGCTCCACACGTCGGCGCTGCCGTGCACTTTGGCAGAGACCGACATGCTCAAAGACTGGCCCACCATCTCTTCTACATGTGAATGCAGGGCTGGCACTGCCTTTTGGGCAAAGAAATGACGGCTTGGCACTCTCCACCGCGGCGCGGCACAAGCCATCATTTCTCGGAAAGGTGCTGAGTCCACCAGTTGGAAAGGGAGGGACTGCAGCACCAGCAACTTGGACAGGAGGACGTTCAGCTTTTGCACCGTCGGGTGCGTGCTCGCAAACTGTTGTCTCTTGGATACGGATTCCAAGAAAGACTGTTGACGGAATCCGAGAAGAGGAGTAGCAGGAGAAGGAGCATCTGAACGAGCGGAAGATGCCAACGAGCGACAACTCCCCTCAGCAGAGGTGTTGGAGCCTTGACTGGCTGATAGAGGGCGATTGACGACGTCGGGTGACGGAGCAAGTAACGGAGCGGGTGATGGAGCGGGGGCTGGGGCAGGCAGAACCGCCGTATGTTTATCACGGTTTTCCCAGGCCACCGAATGGTGACGCTGCATATGCTGACGCAACGCTGTAGTCCCAACATGGGCCCCCTGGCCACGCTTGCATTTCTGGCCACATAGTCGACATACGGCTACGTTTACTTCCTCGGGCGGCTTGAGGAAAAATTGCCACACCACCGAGTAGGAAACTTTGCCCCCGCTACTCTTCACTGGCTGACTGCTACTTCCTCCGTGCGCACCGGCACCACTACTGGCCGTGGTGGTAGGCTGCAGTGGAGCTGGTGCTCTACTCCGTGGACGTTTGGCTCCACTGACACTGATGCGACCCTGCTGCTGTCTCCTGGGCAACCCACCGACTGTTTTGCTCGCTGCCAAGCTGCCACCCTCTTCTCCTGATGATGCGGAAGAAATTGCCTGATGACGACGAGGCTGCCAAGTGCGATCAACCTCCTCATCATCAAGTAGGGTCTCCGCCTCACTACTAGCCCCCTCGGCTGCGTCTGGGTCAGGAGACAGACCTGTCTCTAGACCGGCTACCGAGCCACTCTCCTCGCCAGTACTTGTTCGCTTGGCTGCTGAAAAGGCCGATGTCTCCCCCCGTTCCTGACCGCCCTCTGTTAGCTCTTCCTCACTGTACAGTGGGGCTGAGCCCACAGCATGCGATACTTCGCTTGGTGAGGGAACAGCAAAGGACAGGGGCAGGTAGAGGACACGTGATTTCAGTGGGCTTGCTCCCGGGCCATGCCAACTAACGGTTGTGTCTGACGTACCCACCGACCGTTGGCTGTAGGTGTCAGAGGTGACCTGGGAAGAGGAAGACGACCGAGCCAACCAATCAATGACGGCAGGGTTGTCGGTGGAGACACGACCGCTGGATGACACCGGGAGCACTGGCCTCTGGCTGCGAATACTGCTGCCTCGACCCCTTCCTCTGCTGCCACGTCTGCTCGCTCCTAAAACATTGCCTCCTCTGCCACTCCTCTGCATGTTGTCTGACATACTATTTAATTCAACGATTAGGTGTCCCTGAGTAACAATTCTCTGGCACTCAGTAACAATTCTGTCTGTCCCTGAGTATGAATTCTGTGGCCCTGAGTAACAATTCTGTGTCTGTGCGAGTAACAATTCTGTGTCTGTGCGAGTAACAATTCTGTGTCTGTGCAAGTAACAATTTTGTGTCTGTGCGAGTAACAATTCTCTGGCACTCAGTAACAATTCTGTCTGTCCCTGAGTAACAATTCTCTGGCACTCAGTAACAATTCTGTCTGTCCCTGAGTAACAATTCTCTGGCACTCAGTAACAATTCTGTCTGTCCCTGAGTATGAATTCTGTGGCCCTGAGTAACAATTCTGTGTCTGTGCGAGTAACAATTCTGTGTCTGTGCAAGTAACAATTTTGTGTCTGTGCGAGTAACAATTCTCTGGCACTCAGTAACAATTCTGTCTGTCCCTGAGTAACAATTCTCTGGCACTCAGTAACAATTCTGTCTGTCCCTGAGTAACAATTCTCTGGCACTCAGTAACAATTCTGTCTGTCCCTGAGTATGAATTCTGTGGCCCTGAGTAACAATTCTGTGTCTGTGCGAGTAACAATTCTGTGTCTGTGCAAGTAACAATTTTGTGTCTGTGCGAGTAACAATTCTCTGGCACTCAGTAACAATTCTGTCTGTCCCTGAGTAACAATTCTCTGGCACTCAGTAACAATTCTGTCTGTCCCTGAGTAACAATTCTCTGGCACTCAGTAACAATTCTGTGTCTGTGCAAGTAACAATTTTGTGTCTGTGCGAGTAACAATTCTCTGGCACTCAGTAACAATTCTGTCTGTCCCTGAGTAACAATTCTCTGGCACTCAGTAACAATTCTGTCTGTCCCTGAGTAACAATTCTCTGGCACTCAGTAACAATTCTGTCTGTCCCTGAGTATGAATTCTGTGGCCCTGAGTAACAATTCTGTGTCTGTGCGAGTAACAATTCTGTGTCTGTGCAAGTAACAATTTTGTGTCTGTGCGAGTAACAATTCTCTGGCACTCAGTAACAATTCTGTCTGTCCCTGAGTAACAATTCTCTGGCACTCAGTAACAATTCTGTCTGTCCCTGAGTAACAATTCTCTGGCACTCAGTAACAATTCTGTCTGTCCCTGAGTAACAATTCTCTGGCACTCAGTAACAATTCTGTCTGTCCCTGAGTAACAATTCTCTGGCACTCAGTAACAATTCTGTGTCTGTGCGAGTAACAATTCTGTGTCTGTGCAAGTAACAATTTTGTGTCTGTGCGAGTAACAATTCTCTGGCACTCAGTAACAATTCTGTCTGTCCCTGAGTATGAATTCTGTGGCCCTGAGTAACAATTCTGTGTCTGTGCGAGTAACAATTCTGTGTCTGTGCAAGTAACAATTTTGTGTCTGTGCGAGTAACAATTCTCTGGCACTCAGTAACAATTCTGTCTGTCCCTGAGTAACAATTCTCTGGCACTCAGTAACAATTCTGTCTGTCCCTGAGTAACAATTCTCTGGCACTCAGTAACAATTCTGTCTGTCCCTGAGTAACAATTCTCTGGCACTCAGTAACAATTCTGTGTCTGTGCAAGTAACAATTTTGTGTCTGTGCGAGTAACAATTCTCTGGCACTCAGTAACAATTCTGTCTGTCCCTGAGTAACAATTCTCTGGCACTCAGTAACAATTCTGTCTGTCCCTGAGTAACAATTCTCTGGCACTCAGTAACAATTCTGTCTGTCCCTGAGTATGAATTCTGTGGCCCTGAGTAACAATTCTGTGTCTGTGCGAGTAACAATTCTGTGTCTGTGCAAGTAACAATTTTGTGTCTGTGCGAGTAACAATTCTCTGGCACTCAGTAACAATTCTGTCTGTCCCTGAGTAACAATTCTCTGGCACTCAGTAACAATTCTGTCTGTCCCTGAGTAACAATTCTCTGGCACTCAGTAACAATTCTGTCTGTCCCTGAGTATGAATTCTGTGGCCCTGAGTAACAATTCTGTGTCTGTGCGAGTAACAATTCTGTGTCTGTGCAAGTAACAATTTTGTGTCTGTGCGAGTAACAATTCTCTGGCACTCAGTAACAATTCTGTCTGTCCCTGAGTAACAATTCTCTGGCACTCAGTAACAATTCTGTCTGTCCCTGAGTAACAATTCTCTGGCACTCAGTAACAATTCTGTCTGTCCCTGAGTATGAATTCTGTGGCCCTGAGTAACAATTCTGTGTCTGTGCGAGTAACAATTCTGTGTCTGTGCAAGTAACAATTTTGTGTCTGTGCGAGTAACAATTCTCTGGCACTCAGTAACAATTCTGTCTGTCCCTGAGTAACAATTCTCTGGCACTCAGTAACAATTCTGTCTGTCCCTGAGTAACAATTCTCTGGCACTCAGTAACAATTCTGTCTGTCCCTGAGTAACAATTCTCTGGCACTCAGTAACAATTCTGTCTGTCCCTGAGTAACAATTCTGTCTGTCCCTGAGAATGAATTCTGTGGCCCTGAGTAAGAATTCTCTGGCACTCAGTAACAATTCTGTCTGTCCCTGAGTAACAATTCTCTGGCACTCAGTAACAATTCTGTCTGTCCCTGAGTAAAAATTCTGTGGCCCTAATAACGTTTCTGTGGCCCTAAGTAACAATTCTCTGGCACTGAGTGAAAATTCTGTCTGTCCCTGAGTATGAATTCTGTGGCCCTAACTAGCGTTTCTTTGTCCCTAAATAACGATTCTGTGGCCCTCATTAACAAGTCTGTGTCCCTGAGTAATGGTTCTCTGTCCCTAAGTAACTTCTCTCTGTCCCCAATTCTCGTTTCTGTGGCCCTAACTCTGTCCCTGTCCCTAGTACAGAGCGGTCTGCCTCTGTTCAATGACTGCAGGCAAATGAAGATTTCCAAAATGGCCGCTATATATACCTCGACCATTACACAGTGCTGGCTGGCTGGCTGCTGATTGGCTGATGCGATCACATGTCGTTGAGGAATGCATTATGGGGCAGCGCGCCTTGTCTGCGCGCCTTCCCCGACATCCCCGCTCCGTCGCCGCACATGTCAGCCGCCATTTTCGGAAAAATTTCGATTCGCGCGTCCGAATTAGGCTGTTTTTCGGATTCGGCACGAATCGAAATTTTTCCGATATTCGACTCGAATTCCACTTCGGATACTTCGATTCGCTCATCTCTAATTACAACCATCTAGCTACCAGCGTCCTGACAACCAATGACATCATCAGTTGATAAGGAGGATGTCGGCTGCCTGCACAGCATCCTGGTTTGACCCTCCCCCGCCCCTCTCCATCAGTGTTGGGGTCACATTAGCTGAGTGATGGAGAAAAACTGAGGGAGAAGAGAAACATTGGAATACTAGTCAGTACCAGTGTGCAAAAGTGTATTTGCTTTGGAAGAATAAATCACCTCTAACTTTGGGTGTCCTACATGTGTGGATGTTGGTGCGCTATATAAAACTATTAGAATAGTTTTTCACATTTTAGAATGGGGTGCCCTTTTAAAATTATGGACAGTCTAGGGGTGCTTCAAGACTGTCCATAATTTTAAAGGGTGCCCTGGGACTGTCCATAATTTTAAAGGGTGCCTTGACTGAAAAAAGGTTGAGAAACACTGGTCTATAGTGTGAACTTGTCTCAAGCTAAAGCACTGTCATTTCTGTCTGCTGCTTCATTCTTCTGCTATCAGCATGAATCACTTCTGACAAGTTTTCCTGACATCAAGAGAAAAATGGTGACAGGAGAGAGAACTCCACCACATAGTATGTGATTGACAGCCTCAGCTCTGTTCCTGTATGCGGTGTGGAGGGGGGTGTGTCCAGGGGCGGACTGACCATTTGAGCACTCGGGCATTGCCCGAGGGCCCGGGGTCAGTAGGAGGCCCCATGAGATGCCCCTGGTACCTTTCATTGGCTTTTTCATAGGTTTTTTTGGGTGTGGGCGAGGACACAGGGGCCCCATGATCCCCTATTGCCCGGGGGCCCCATAAGTTGTCAGTCCGCCCCTGGGTGTGTCTCTTCCCTCCAATCTGCTCTCATAGCTCTTTTCACTGAGCCCTACAGTATTTAATTTCAGCTCCCACCCCCTGCTTTCTGAAAGCTCAGACAAGCTGTTTCAATTATGGAATTTGAATGTAGAGAAGAGAAGACTGCAGGTAAACAGATACCTGTGTAGGAGGATATGTTTCATCTCTGTGCATCACCTGAGGCCAGTCACTTCACTGGGTATATGGAAGGCATTGCAATCACTTTAAGCCTCCCCAATCTGGTCACAGTTGTCTAGCAGGTACATCTGCATTGTGAACATGGGGTCAGTGTTTATGTGTTATCTGTACAAATTCCGTAGATTATTTTCCTTAGTACAGGACTTTGTTACTCACTAATATCTGGACATCCATATCTCACATCTACAGCATGTCAACAAGAGTTATATATATCATTCAATGTGCTCAAGATCTACTTTTTTCTGCAAGTAATTAGTAAATATATATAATTGCATCCCTTGTGTTCAATTTCTCTAGTCAAATTACCTATGTAATTGTCTACAGTGGCACACTACAGCTGAAAACAGAAATCCGGCTTGCAGTAGAAGTGACTTTTTGGTGTAGCATAGGCAGCATTGTCAGCTCCCTACAGGAAGTTGGGCTCTCACTGCATTTCTGGTAGATAAACAGGTACTACTTTGTATTTGAAGCATTTTAATGTCCAACTCTGGGGATCACAAAAAAAAAACTACCTTTGCATTGCCGTTTTCCCCCCACCACCCTCACTGCAAGGGTTAAAGCCCAACTTTGGGAAACTCTGACAGGCTAAAGCTAACCAGTCTTAAAAATGCTCTCTCTCCCCTCCTAACGCCTATGCTGACGATCCTGTGTAAGCAAGATCTATATATTTACCTGTTTTCAGCCTACTCTGGTCCAGTCAGGTGATCTCCCCTGTGTCAGCCTGCAGGGGAGAGGAGGGAGCACCGACAACAGATGGGCCATAGGAGTTTATGGGTAACATCACGACTCCCAGGCATTGGAGCTATTGATGAGCTCTCTCTCTTCTCCCCTGCAGCTGCCACTGGCTGCCACTGGGGATCAGGTGACTGGACCAGGGTGGCCAGAAAATAGATAAGTATATACATTTTTCTCAGTCAGGTTAATCAGAATAGGTAGTAACTTTGGGTGGGGGGCCATGGAGCACAGCTCACTGTACCTGTCTCAGCTCCCCATATCCCTATTATGTGTAAGTCACCCTGTGCCTGTTAGGGGTGCAGGGTGAAATGTCCTGATATTGTGTAGACATGTATAGGTGGGGGTTGTTCATTGTTTAATGCTATGTGGTTGTATCCCATTGTTCTATTGTGTGTCTTGCTTGGGAGCAAACTATTATGGGATGTATGTGTTTGTGTATTGGCTTGGTGGGGGGTGTTTCTGGCAGCCCTTCCCCCGTATGGGACTGTCTGCTGATGTGTTTCTTGTTGCTAGATTTGGTTTGCCCCACCCTGTGTTCGTATGCAGGGAGGGGGGTTGTTCCCTTGAATGTATATATCTTGTGTCTGTGTAAAAATAAAGTAGTCTGTTTCCTGATTTCTTTCAAGACAGGTCTCGTCTAGTCTTGTATGGTCAGCGGTGGTGTCCATGGAAAATGTTCGAACAGGGAAGCGGGAGTCTAACGGAAATACCTTGGTGCAGTCGGGGTACAATTCCGTTACATTGGTGGCATGTGGTAGGATTGTGCTTCCAAGCTGTGAACACGTCCAAACCACCGCCGGGATTCAAGATGAGGAAAGTAGATGTCGGTCACCCCAGTGAAGATATGGACCTGTCATGAGAGTTCCCAGGGCTGCTGCGGATCGTTCTTGCAGCATACCCCAGGACTGTGTCTGTGGATGAGTAACTGGAGCTCAGGCAGCGGATTCGGGTGCTACTGTGGAGTGGAGCCCTCCTGGTTGCTGGTATGGACAAGGGCAAGTGCTATCCAACCCCAGGGAAACGGGCCAGGGACCATCGGAAGTTACGGATGCCATTACTGGGACAGCGACCCCAGGAGCAATGGGTGACTGAGTTGGACAGGTTGGTCCAGCAGGGGATAGAACTGGACAACCGATATCAGGCTCTGCAATGGTACGCAGAGCAGGAATATTGAGGGGTGACAACAGAATGCTCTCCGGAGGGATATGACTTTGGTGGCCCTGGATTGCTGTGGGAGAGCCTTACAGATAATTTTGTTTTTGGCGATGAAGGAGAACCTACCCTTGAGGACCTGCGAGAAGACAGAGAGGCTATGTTCGGTCTCACACGGGTCTCAGAGCTTTAACCAGATCTGGAATACCTGCTGATGAAAGAACAGGATCTGGAAAGGGCATACAGGCAACTGCTAAAATATGTTCAGCAGCATGCCCAAGAATCGGCAGTGGATATTCCAGAGACTGGGGATTTGATAGATTTCTCTGCTGAGGAAAAACAACCTGGTGAGCCTCCAGCAGAAGAGCTGGCAACAGGGCCAAACATTACTGAACTCTGCCCAGCACTGGTAACATCTTCTGGGTTCCACGGACAGGAGATGGTGAACCATAATTCCCAGACACCAGTTCCAGAGACTGGGTATTGGATTGACTTTTCTGCTGAGGAGGAACCAGCTGGCGCGCCTCCAGCAGGAGAGCTGGCAACAGGGCCAAACATAACTGAACTCTGCCCAGCACTGGTAACATCTTCTGAGTTCCACGGACAGGATATGGTGAACCCCTATCCCCAGACATCAGTTCCAGAGACTGGGGATTTGATTGACTTTTCTGTTGAGGAGGAACCAGCTGGCGAGCCTCCAGCAAAAGAGCCGGGATCAGGGCATGACGTTGTTGACCTCTGCCCACAACAATCAGCACCGCAGGAGCTACAGGAAGAGGATGCAATCGGCACCTCACAACGGCAGCTTGAGCTGATGTCCGTGGATGGGACTTCGGTCTCCACTGACACAACTCCAGAAAAGGGTCTGGCATTGGGACAAGAGGATGTTAGCCTTACTTTGCAAACACTGGGGGATGTCCATCAAGTCAAAGTGGATGAGACTGCAGTCACCACCTGGATACAAAGGGATGCTGGGCAGTCGGCTCAGATCCCCAACAGCATGATGGAGTCAGCCCAGCCACCCTGTCTTTTCTCCAGCGGCTGAGAGGACTTCAGAGAGAAGGACCAATCTGTACTTCTCCCCAGTGGCGGGTATGTTCTACGAGAGAGGCAGAGGTTGGCTGGGTGAGTAATGGTTTGCGTGGGACAATTTGTTTGGGGTACTGTGCGGGTGCTGGCATTGGGGGACTGGAAGTACAGACTAACTTCGGAGTCCACCCGTCTGGGGTTTACTCCTGCATTAGTCTCCTGCTGAAAAGGAAGATATGTGACGGGAGTGACTTTGGGTAGGGGGCCCAAGGTGGGGAGACCCCTGTCTCAGCTTCCCATATCCCTATTATGTGTAAGTCACCCTGTACCTGTTAGGGGTGCAGGGTGAAATGTCCTGCTATTGTGTTGACATGTATAGGTGGGGGTTGTTCATTGTTTAATGCCATGTAGTTGTATCCCATTGTTCTATTGTGTGTCTTGCTTGGTAGCAAACTATTATGGGATGTATGTGTTTGTGTATTGGCTTGGTGGGGGGTGTTTCCGGCAGCCCTTACCCCTGATGGGACTGTCTGCTGATGCGTTTCTTGTTGCTAGATTTGGTTTGCCCCGCCCTGTGTGCTTTTGCAGGGAGGGGGATTGTTCCCTTGAATGTATATATCTTGTGTCTGTGTTAAAATAAAGTAGTCTACTTCCTGATTTCTTTCAAGACTGGTCTCGTCTAGTCTTGTATGGTCAGCGGTGGTGTCCATGGAAAGTGTTTGGACAGGGAAGCGGGTGTCTAACGGAAATACCCTAGTGCAGTTGGGGTCCGGTTCCGTTACAAGTATATACATCTTTCTTAGGTTAGTCAGAATAGGTGTTAGGAAGGGGGGGACATTTATAAGTCTAGTCAGGTTTAGCCTGGAATTCTACTTGAATGGCTTGTTTAGGTCTTAGAGACTTGTTAACTCCTTCCCACTACCTCCTCCTGGCCCTTTAAGAGGTTCTACATGCGGAGACGGGCATTCTGATCATGTGACTGCTATGATTGGCAATTACAACGATCTCACGATCAGAAAGCTCCTGATCGCAAGTAGGCATCGGGAGCTTTCCAGTCCCCGCCGGTAACTGTGCTGGGCGCACGCTCTCAGCACAGACAACTGTTTACATAGGGCTGCATATATGTTGTCTCTCAACGTTAAACTCCACCCGCCAAGAAGCTGTATATATGCATACCTCTGGCGGGAAGTGCTTAGAGTAGATTTACTTACTCAAACCTCCTCTCCTCTGCACTACTAGACTGGTCCCTGCAGCGTCTTCTCCCCCATGATCCAGTGGTCTAAGGTCCTGATGTCATCAAGAACAATGCAGGGTCCATAGCATTGGACCTGATGATGCCAAAAGACAGGCCTACACACTAAAACAATCCATGTTATGTGCTGGCGGTGGGAGAAGTGGCTTGCACTGTAACAGCAGTTAAGGCTCGAAGGCCGCATAAATGTGAATTGGGGGTTAACCCTGGCAGTGCAGGTGGCCCCACTAGATTTTCTGTAATTTCCAGAGTTGAACTTTAAAAGTATACTACATGCTGCATAGGGTGTTTTTTACCCATACATAAACTTTAAACCACCAAAATGCAAATCGCTTCTTTTCGTCAGACGTTATTCTGCCAGCATTGCACATTTGTGCAGTTTCCTGCCTGCTCTAGACCTGGTTTCCTAAATGGTGCAGCACTCTGGTATCAGACAGTGAACTCATGTGAAGTGTTTTGTGCTCCGCTTTGTATTTGTGCAGTTCATCGGACAATGGCCACCGCCAGAGCCTTTGTCTACAGCCTCTGATCAGCCCTCAGCTATGCAGACACAACATGTGACAATAATATGTCCCACATACAGATAAATGACAGGCGTGCCCTGGCCTACAGCATGCAATAAAAGGTATTTGAATTCCCCAGCAGGGCGTGAGAGGGCACCCCAAAAAAACACGAAGAGGGAATAATGAGCTGATCGCTTTGTGCGAGGATGGGATGTAAACAGTGACAGGTCACAAAGTCTCATAGACGGTGTCATGGTCAGGGCAGCAGATGTCTGTACTGTACAACCTAACCCAATATGGCTGACACCACACTGTGCAATATAATACCTAAGTATAATGACTCACATCTAATGGTTTACAACAGGCGATTAGAAAAGCTTGCATTTACTGAAATAATTTTTATTTAAATCAGCACCAGGGACAGTACTTTCATTGAATGAGAAGGGTCCCTTGTGTTGGTGGCTGCCATGTTTGTTGAAATATTCATTCTCCTGTCCCTCAGGATACCCCACAGCACTGGAAGATCACAGCTTCTAATGCTTTCGAGATTAAAAACTAGACCAGTCATAGGCAGTCGTCAAAAGTGCCAACTATGCCTATGCTTTGCTCCTTTGATCCCACCTCCTCCATTAATAAAAGCTGTACCAGGGCTTCCAGCAATGAAAGTGATCTATGAATAGAAGAGGTGGACCTTTCATTCGTCCACCCATCCTCCATTCATAAAGCACTTTTTATTGCTATAGCACAGCTTTAATGAATGGAGAAGGGGAAATAAAGGGCGGCATGCTCGGCACTTTTGACAAGTGCCTGTGAAAGGTCCAGTTGCACCAGAAGATCACAGCTGTGGGGGCATCTGTGCGGGCAGAGGAATGAAGATTTCAACGAATGGAAAAGCCACCAGCAAATGGGACATTTAGCAGGTCTTGTAGGTACCATCCCTGGTTCTGATTTAAAAAAAAGAACATTAAACATACGCTTTAAAGTGGAACTTCACTTTGTCAACCAGTATTGACACTTTTAATCCTCACGCTGCTAGCATTTCTAAATAAATAGGAAGTTATTTTATATTTATTCGTTTTGCACTGTTTTTTCCATTTCTTCAGTTACTTCCTGGTTTCCATGCCTAGGCAAATGATGTCATACATCTCTGGAGTCTTTCACAGTTAAGCACACCCTCCTGCCTGCATGCCTAAGCTAAGCGCAGATTGATTCCATGAATTAAAGGCTTAATGTAATCATCTACCCTTACTGAAGATGGCCATGGCCAGAAATGCTAGGAGGTGTTTTTCAAAGAAATTTCAGAGCAAAATAAAGCATGGAGACATGGATGGATGAGCGAGTTTGCTTTGAATATTAAAAATGAATTAAGTAGCATTTTAAAATATGGGGTGCTCAGATGCAGTATAGTTCAGCTTTAAGGAATTATAAAAATATTCAGTACGACAGGAATGCTAGAATAGCCATCAGTGGCCCTTTTCTGTGTTGTTGTCACCAAAACAGGAAGAGAGGGGAAATCTTCCAATGGGGACACTAGTTCTGGTCACCCTGTTGACAGTCAAGTATTTCCTTCACTTCCTGTTTTGGACAAGAAAGGAAATCTCCTGAATGGGATACAGATGGCATAAAAATAAAAATGAAAGAGGGAATTACCTTCCTTTACTTAGGGATACCTTTAGGGTTTGTGTTGGGGTTATAGTTACCTTCAAAGCTAGTGCAAGGATTATGGTTATCTTTAAATCTAGGGTTACCTTTAGGGTTAGTCTTAGGGTTTGTGATGGTGTTAAGGTTACCGTTAAGGTTAGCACAAAAGATAGGGTTACCTTTAGTATCAGTGCTAGGGATGTCTTTAGGGTTAGTGCTAGGGATGTCTTTAGGGTCAGTGCTAGGGATGTCTTTAGGGTCAGTGCTAGGGATGTCTTTAGGGTCAGTGCTAGGGATGTCTTTAGGGTCAGTGCTAGGGTTACCTTTAGGGTCAGTGCTAGGGATGCCTTTAGGGTCAGTGCTAGGGTTACCTTTAGGGTCAGTGCTAGGGATGTCTTTAGGGTCAGTGCTAGGGATGTCTTTAGGGTCAGTGCTAGGGTTACCTTTAGGGTCAGTGCTAGGGTTACCTTTAGGGTCAGTGCTAGGGTTACCTTTAGGGTCAGTGCTAGGGTTACCTTTAGGGTCAGTGCTAGGGATGCCTTTAGGGTCAGTGCTAGGGATGACTTTAGTATCAGTGCTAGGGATGCCTTTAGGATCAGTGCTAGGGATGTCTTTAGGGTCAGTGCTAGGGATGTCTTTAGGGTCAGTGCTAGGGATGCCTTTAGGGTCAGTGCTAGGGATGTCTTTAGGGTCAGTGCTAGGGATGTCTTTAGGGTCAGTGCTAGGGTTACCTTTAGGGTCAGTGCTAGGGATGCCTTTAGGGTCAGTGCTAGGGTTACCTTTAGGGTCAGTGCTAGGGATGTCTTTAGGGTCAGTGCTAGGGTTACCTTTAGGGTCAGTGCTAGGGTTACCTTTAGGGTCAGTGCTAGGGTTACCTTTAGGGTCAGTGCTAGGGTTACCTTTAGGGTCAGTGCTAGGGATGCCTTTAGGGTTAGTGCTAGGGATGCCTTTAGGGTCAGTGCTAGGGATGTCTTTAGGGTTAGTGCTAGGGATGCCTTTAGGGTCAGTGCTAGGGATGTCTTTAGGGTCAGTGCAAGGATTAGGGTTACCCTTAGGGCTAGGGTTACCTCTAGGGTTGGTGCTAGGATTAGGTTTACCCTTAGGGCTAGGGTTACCTCTAGGGTTAGTGCTAGGATTAGGGTTATCCTTAGGGCTAGGGTTACCTCTAGGGCTGGTGCTAGGATTAGAGTTACCCTTAGGGCTAGGGTTACCTCTAGGGTTAGTGCTAGGATTAGGGTTATCCTTAGGGCTAGGGTTACCTCTAGGGTTAGTGCTAGGATTAGGGTTATCCTTAGGGCTAGGGTTACCTCTAGGGTTAGTGCTTGGATTAGGGTTACCCTTAGGGCTAGGGTTACCTCTAGGGTTAGTGCTAAGATTAGGGTTACCCTTAGGGCTAGGGTTACCTCTAGGGTTGGTGCTAGGATTAGAGTTACCCTTAGGGCTAGGGTTACCTCTAGGGTTGGTGCTAGGATTAGGGTTACCCTTAGGGCTAGGGTTACCTCTAGGGTTGGTGCTAGGATTAGGGTTACCCTTAGGGCTAGGGTTACCTCTAGGGTTGGTGCTAGGATTAGAGTTACCCTTAGGGCTAGGGTTACCTCTAGGGTTAGTGCTTGGATTAGGGTTACCCTTAGGGCTAGGGTTACCTCTAGGGCTGGTGCTAGGATTAGAGTTACCCTTAGGGCTAGGGTTTTCTCTAGGGTTAGTGCTAGGATTATGGTTACCCTTAGGGCTAGGGTTACCTCTAGGGTTAGTGCTAGGATTAGAGTTACCCGTAGGGTTAGGGTTAGTGCTAGGTTTACCTCTAGGGTTACCTTTAGGGATAGTGCTAGGATTAGCCCTGCTTCACACTGAATGCAACTTTGAAATCACGCTACTTCACTTGAAGTAGCGTGGTTTCAAAGCCACAGATTAGTGCAATTTGTACCTCTCTTTGCCCTGTGACTTGCAACTTCATTTAACAGAAGTCAATGCATGTCGCAATGAAATCGGAAAAAAGTAGTGCAGCAACTGTTTTTGAAATAAAACTACTTCAAATTGCACGGATTAAGACCATAGAAATATATTAGATGTGACTTCAGGTGCAATTTGTAAATGTCGCACCTGAAGTCACACCAGTGTGAACCAGTGCTTAGGGTTACCTTTATGGTTTTAGTAGGATTAGGGTTACCCTGAGGGTTAGTGCTAGGATGAGGGTTACCATTAGGGCTAGGGTTACCTTTAGGGATAGTGCTAGGATGAGGGTTACCCTGAAGGTTAGTGCTAGGATGAAGGTTACCCTTAGGGTTAATACTAGGATTAGGGTTACCCTGAGGGTTAGTGCTAGGATGAGGGTTATCCTTAGGGCTAGGGTTACCTTTAGGGATAGTGCAAGGATGAGGGTTAGCCTGAGGGTTAGTGCTAGGATGAGGGTTATCCTGATGGTTAGTGCTAGGATGAGGGTTACCCTTAGGGTTAGGGCTAGGATGAGGGTTACCCTTAGGGTTAATACTAGGATTAGGGTTACCCTGAGGGTTAGTGCTAGGTGAGGGTTATCCTTAGGGCTAGGGTTACCTTCAGGGAAAGTGCTAGGATGAGGGTTACCCTGAGGGTTAATACTAGGATTAGGGTTACCCTGAGGGTTTGTGCTAGGATGAAGGTTACCCTGAGGGTTAGTGCTAGAATGAGGGTTATCCTGAGGGTTAGTGCTAGGATGAGGGTTACCCTTAGGGGTAATACTAGGATTAGGGTTACCCTGAGGGTTAGTGCTAGGATGAAGGTTACCCTGAGGGTTAGTGCTAGGATGAGGGTTACCCTTAGGGGTAATACTAGGATTAGGGTTACCCTGAGGGTTAGTGCTAGGATGAAGGTTACCCTGAGGGTTAGTGCTAGGATGAGGGTTACCCTGAGGGTTAGTGCTAGAGTTACTTACCTTTAGGGTTTGAGTTGACCCAAGGACAGATACAGTTTAGCATGAAAGGGATTTCTCTAACTCTCAGGAGTCATATAAAGTCAATTGTGCACTTAAAAAAAAAATCACCTTTCCCATTGAACGTAATACATTTTCAATGCACAAATTGAAACATTTTGAAGAAATGTCCAGAATTTTGCCAACATTTCCAGAAAGCAAAATCTTTTCATCTCATTCATCTTTATCCCCTGATGTCCAGCTCCAATGAAGGCTGTAGAAAAAGTGTAATTAATGACCAACTATCTTTATCACTGTAGCCTTCACTTCCCCTACGCAGTCTTTAATAAATGAATACTTGCAAAGCTGCATGTGCTTTCCTAGGATTGAGTGGCTATGAGACCAATGGGAATTGCCTTAGTTGCTTTGCCTTGAATGGTAGCACTGGAAGCATCAAATATGAAGCTTTTCAATCCCATGTAATAATAGCCTGTTGCAGAATCTTCATGACCTGATGCAGGG
Source organism: Staurois parvus (assembly GCF_062004578.1). Classification (NCBI taxonomy): domain Eukaryota; kingdom Metazoa; phylum Chordata; class Amphibia; order Anura; family Ranidae; genus Staurois; species Staurois parvus. The sequence goes on along the minus strand of NW_028318678.1, from coordinate 123,315 downwards.
TCATATGTGGTGTATAGTGGCTTTGAGTAAATAGAATATACATAAAAATGCTTGATTTGACATAAACCCATCAACAAATGAATAATGTTAGAATGATAATGCAATGTTAGATGTTGGGGAACAAGATCTTGAGTAAGAAGAAATTGTTGCCAAAGAGTTGTTACTGCCATTTGATGAGTGTTTTGAAGGCACATCATTAACATTTTATACATTTATCTATGTGCAGCAGTTTCACTGACATATTTCAGTCATTTTTATATTTTGTCCTACAGCTCCTTATCGTGGTAGGACAAAGTACTGCACCTCTTATAACTATATGAAACCTACAGTATGTTGTGATTTTCTTTTAAGAAATGATTCAGCTTGACATTTCAACCTTTGGAAAGCACTAAAAAAACTATCACATGTTAGCTCTTTTGTTTACCATATACTTCACAACTGTCCTGTTTGGACTAATGTATAGACCTTTATAAATATCTGTGCTATTTAAAGCCGAATTCTAGCAAACAAATGAATAAATAAAATAAAATAAAAATGCAACTGTTACTGTAATACTTAACTTTAATTTGGAATTGTTCTATGGAGATTCGTCTTCCAGGTTGAATGACAGTTATTGTCATTCAACCCACATTCCTCTGAGCCCAGCTGGGAACAGCTCAGGTGTAGTCCTAGTATGGAAAAAACCACATGTTCCCACTTCCCACTAGCTTGTGAAAAAGTCCAGGAAGTGACGAAACGCGTCGGAACACGTGACGTCTGGCGCACTCACGCAGAACCGGAACTGCTGGCGTGGCCATCTTGGAAGTGGGTACATGTGGTTTTTTCCATACTAGGACTACACCTGAGTTGTTCCCAATGCTGGAAGCTGGTTTTCTTCTATTTTAAATGTAAGATACTAAATAAATTGTTATATATTTTGCTACATACCGCCTTTAATCTCCTATTTTACCTTAGGAGGAATATGGAAGAGTGGCAACAGGAATATTAGGAAGCCTGGAGAGTGCTACTATCCATTGATTTGTGCAAAGCCTGTCATTACCTTCAAAGGGTATCCATTGTTGCACCAGTTGGAGGAAATCACTTTACTTTTCACCATCATTGACTTTGAAGTGCTCACTATGAGAGATTGGGTATATGGAAGTATGACCACAGGAGTGGTATAGAGCTTGGGGAGTTTTTATCACTTTCTGACCAAAATATTTGGTTAAGGTTGTCATTTCTTCTTTAGGGTAAATATTTATTTGCACTATTTGGAGGTGATCACGGATTTTCATTGTTTGGAGTTGGAGTGTTCACTATTTGATTATATTCACGTGTGCATTTATATTGAGATATTGGTATTTAATGGTGATATTATTATAATATACATTTATTTAATTTTTTTTTTTTTTCTCACGTGTGAGTAGAGTGTACACGATATGCAGTTTGTATGATACACTATTTGTTTCACTTTTTTGATTTATGTAAAAAGGTAATACACTATCATAAGTTTATATTTTTTGAGGTTCACGAAGAATGTAAAGAATTTGGAATTGCTACACTGGATTATTAAAGAGTGATACGATTTGATTTGGAGGTTGGAAAGACACTATATAACAAAGACAACTTTGGACATTTATTTTGTGGGACATTTATTTATTTTTGGGACATTTATTTATTTTTAGTTATTTATGTATTAGTTTATGTTAAGATTGGGATAGATTTATTTTTGTCACAAAGAAGAGTTTAGTTACTATTACATTTACTTTCAAGGGTGAAAGTTTTTACTTTTCTTTTAGGGTGTAGTAGTTATTGTCATAGTTGGGAGTGTGCGGAGATATTGTTTATTGACAGGTACTTACACTGCTTACATTTATAAAATGCATTTATTGAGGTTGTATTGATTACAGAGTTGAATTAAAGTGTGTATATTATATCAGCAATATGTATTATTCACACAGGTTCACATGTGTGTCACAGGAGTGCACGCAAAATCAGGCTCTGTTTCTGCAATGCACAAAAAAGAACAGCCCTTTCGCAGATGTGAAGAAGTGGCATTCATTTTTAATGGCACCCCCACACATCTTTCTAATAAACTAGATTAAGGAAGAGTTATAACTTTAGAACATATACAATCCCTTTAAATCATTGATGGTTGGCAAGAGGCAGGGCACTTACCGAAATTTTGGTGAAGACGGACAGCAACAGAGACAGTGCAGACAGATACATCTGTATCCTCTCTCCACCAAACCTCCTTTGTAAATATTCCGGCATGGTAACAATCTGTGGAAAGAAAAGGATACCATCAGCTATTTAATTGTAACAAATGTATATAATATCATCATACTGGCAGCATTCTTAATAATAAACTGATCACTTCCACATACATGGAAAAAGCTATACCAGCTCATTTCTCCACTGACTGCTGCCAATGTACAACACACCATGTACCACAAACTGCTTCAGTATTTACACTGTGCTATAGATTGCATTCCTCGGTCTACTGCATTATGTACACTGTGCTATACATTGCATTCCTCGGTCTACTGCATTATGTACACTGTGCTATACATTGCATTCCTCGGTCTACTGTATTATGTACACTGTGCTATACATTGCATTCCTCGGTCTACTGCATTATGTACACTGTACTATACATTACTTTCTCCAGTCTACTGCATTGTGTACACTGTGCTATACATTACATTCCCCAGTCTACTGCATTGTGTACACTGTGCTATACATTACATTCCTCGGTATACTGCATTGTGTACACTGTGCTATACATTGTATTCCTCAGTCTACTGCATTGTGTACACTGTGTTATACATTACATTCCCACCTCTACTGCATTGTGTACACTGGGCTATATTTACATTCCCCAGTCTACTGCATTGTGTACACTGGGCTCTACATTACATTCCCCAGTCTAATGCATTGTGTACGCTGTGCTATACATTACATTCCCCAGTCTACTGCATTGTGTACACTGTGCTATACACTATATTCCCTGGTCTACTGAATTGTGTACTCTGTGCTATAGATGACATTTCCTAGTCTACTGCATTGTGTACACTAGACTATACATTACATTTCCAAATCTACTGCATTGTGTACACTGTGCTGTACATTACATTCCCCAGTCTACTGCATTGTGTACACTGTGCTGTACATTACATTCCCCAGTCTACTGCATTGTGTACACTGTGCTGTACATTGCATTCCCCAGTCTACTGCATTGTGTACACTGTGCTGTACATTGCATTCCCCAGTCTACTGCATTGTGTACACTGGGCTATACATTACATTCCCCAGTCTACTGCATTGTGTATACTGTGCTATATATTAAATACCCCCGTCTACTGCATTGTGTACACTGGGCTATACATTACATTCCCTGGTCTACTACATTGTGTACACTGGACTATACATTGCATTCCCCAGTCTACTGCACTGTGTACACTGTGCTACACACAATATAACCCAGACTGCTCCACTGTGTACACTATGCAGTATGCAGTACATGACATCACCAGAATGCTGCTCTACACACACTCTACATACATTACTTTCCCTGTATGTCTGCTCTATGTACTCTGTGCTACAGAATATATTACATTCTGCAGACTGCTATATATTATATTTTCCACAGGCTGTTGAACTCTGTACTCTGTGCTATACATTATGTAACCCAGGCTTTTGCACTTTGTATGCTATGCTATACATTATATAACCCAGACTGCTGCACTTTGTACCCTCTGCTATACATTATATAACCCAGATGGCTGCACTGAGTACTCTGTGCAATACATTATATAAACCACACTGCTGCACTATGTACCCTCTATTATACATTATATAACCAGACTGCTGCACTGTGTACACTATGCTGTATATGACATCACCAGAATGCTGCTCTACATACATTCTACACACATTCCATTCCCTGTGTGGCTGCTCTATGTACTCTGTGCGACAGTATATATTACATTCTCCAGACTGCTGAGTTCTGTATGCTGTGCTATGCTTTATATACCCCAGACCAGTGCACTGTGTAGACTTTCCTATATTTGACATTCCTCAGTCTGCTCTAGCTGTGAGTTAATACATGGCATACTAATATTTTGTATTCACATATAGCAAGTGTAGCTCTATGGACATTTTCAGTTGTTAACCTGTCTATTCTTAAATCTTCAGGTAGAAAAATAACAAGTTTGATGTTTACAGAGCTCAACAGCTCAAGCTATACACATACATAACTGAAGAGGGGCTCCCATTCCTCCCACCCAACCACCCGCCCTCCTCCCCAGGGACTTGTTCAGAGGGGCCTCACACAAGTTCGGTTGAAGTGAGAAAGCCTGACGTCAAAATGCGTCTCTTTTGAAAATAATAATGGCTCGTGAATCCTCTGTTACGGGTGACCCTATAATAAGTATTTATACTGTACAGCAGAGGCCCCATGAATTTCAAATGGCTTTACCATAGCTCTGCCACTAGGTGACAGTGTCCTACCGCCTAACAGCAATCTGTTGCGGATGAAAGCGGATGATGGAACAAGGTACAGTATAAACTTTATTAGGACAGAGCGGATCTTGTCCAGAGCAAGCACTCACTTTTTTAAATGAATGTATATATTTTTATATAAATTACAGGGGTCTCCAAACTTTATAAACAAACAGCCAGTTCACCATCCTTCAAAGGGCAAGGCTGTGGTCAGTGGGAGTAGAAAATGCCTGGCATAAGTTAGAATAGACAAAGCGTCAGGCTTGGTGGTCATTTAGAGTAAAAACAAATAATTGTGCCCTATTGTTGGTGTCAGTGGAGGGAATTATGCCCAATTGTAAGGCTCCGTGTACACAGGACACCTCTGAACGATGGAAACTGACTGCTGGAAAACGTAGGTTAAAAAAGTCTGTTTAGCTGCGTTTGCATACCGCGTTTATGAGCGTTTGAGTTTAGAAGCGTTTTTTAAAGATAACCTCAGGAGACCTTCCAAAATGCCCAGAATGCACTGAAAAATTGTACAAAATTAACTATTTCAGACATTTTAAGAGAAATAGCGAGAGCAGAAGCAGAGATAGCAGTATTTGTTGAGATTAGCTGTCTATTTTTTTGTGGTGTTTGGATGTGTTCCGGCTCATTTCTGTGCAGAAGTTATTGCAGCAGTGTCTAACATATTTTCTTCCAAACCTCAAAGTATGGTGTACCGGGTCCATTTGAGTACCAGGAAAACACTTTGCATGCATTTGTCATGATGAAAAAAGGCTCTGGACAGCATCTGAAAATGGAAGAATTTAAAAAAATGTTCCAAGCGCAAACGCTTATAAACGCGGTTAGCCGCGTTTACATGCATTTACAAGCGTTTGGTGTTTGAAACGCTGATAAAATCTACTCCTGAACGCAAGTTTGGTGCGTTCAAAAAAACGACTGTAAACTCAACTGCCTGTAAACGACGATGTGCACATGGACACATAGGAAACATTAGGGAGAGTTCAGGGGCTGCTGAAAAAATGCAGAAAAGCTCCTGAATGTCAGTTTATCAGCTGCAGTGTACATGGAGCCTAAGTGTCATTGGAAAGAATTGTGCTTCATTGTTGATGTCAGCAGGAGGAATAGTGGATTATATCAGTGGGAGGAATAGTGCCCCAAGGGCCGGATCAATGCAAGTAGAGGGCCACATTTGGCCCACGGGCCGCAGTTTAAAGACCACTGCACTAGTAAAATCAGCAACCATCTGGGAGGATGCATCTGTTATGGACAAATCCTTGGGACCTAATGACTTTTGTCAGGTCTGAAGACAGAGGCGCAGCATACACTGATAGCCAGTCAACTAGCATTTTCAGTAGGAGCTCAATAATAGCAGCCCTTGTATATCTCCCATGGCAGTTTACTCCACAACCTTTCCTTTAACCATTTCCGATCCACCCTATAGCAGAAATACTGCTACAGGGCAGCACGGGTGTGCAAAATCATGTGTATACACGTGATTTGCAGTTCCGGGTAGGAGGTGTGCGCGTGCCCTACCCGAGCTGCCACTTGCGGCCTCAGCTGTCAATCACCAGATCCCGTCCGGAGATTCCGAGTATTACCGTATTACTGTAAACAATACAGATCTCTCCCCTGGCAGCTTTTGCACGCTGCTTTGTATGGCTCTGCATGGCAGAGCACTACAAAGCAGTGTGCTTACAGTGAAACACACACAGCTAACATAGTGAAACAGCACACAGTTAACCCTTCGATCGCCCCAGATGTTAACCCCTTCCTGCCCAGCGCCATTAGTACAGTGTCAGTGCTTTTATTAGCTCTGATGACTGTCTTGGTGTCACTGGGGATGTCAGTGATCAGTGCTAATAAAAGGTGTCTTGGTGTCACTGGGTTCCCCCCAGTGTCAGAATGTCCACCGCATTCCCGCTATAAGTCGCTGATCACCGCCATTACTAGTTAAAAAAAAAAATTCCAGTATATTTACCGCCATTTGTAAACGCTATAACTTTCACATAAACCAATTAATTTACAGGTATTGGGATTTTTTTTTAGCAAAGACATGGAGCAGAATACATTTTGGCCTTAATTTATGAGGAAATTAGATTTTTTACATTTTATTACTGGATATGTTTTATAGCAAAAAGTTTAAAATATTGGGGTTTTTTTTCAAAATTGTTGGTCTTTTTTTGTTTATAGCGCAAAAAATAAAAACCGCACAGGTGATCAAATACCACCAAAAGAAAGCTCAATTTGTGGGAAAACAAGGACATAAATTTTATTTGGGTGCAGCGTTGCATGACCGCGCAATTGTCAGTTAACGCAGCGCCGTATCGCAAAAAATGGCCTGGTCAGGAAGGGGGGTAAATCCTCAGTAGGACAAGTGGTTAATGTTGGCTGGAGCAGTGAAGGATTAGAGCCTCTGCCAGGTTTTTATTGTTGTCATCTGTGTTCCACTGGTATTTTCACACCTCTGAAAAGTGATTCGTTTTCAGAGTCCTTCCACATGTGATGATAAGGCGATATGGCTCCTCCTCACCGCCTGTGTAACCTGCACCACTGCAGCACAACCCTATGCTACACGGCCCCATTCATGTGAATGGGTTCACAATGGGGAGATCATATTTGCCGTGCCACGATGCAGAGCATTACAGCTGCGGCATGTGTGCACCTCTGTCTGCTGTTTTTGCAGCTGAAGGGGGAGGGGTTTGGGGGTGGTAAACATTATATAACTCAGACAGCTTCACTATGTACCTATGCAGTTAGGGGGGTGTTAAAAACACAGCTCAATGTATGTTTTTTACCAAGGTCGGACTGACAACTCATGGGGCCCCCGGGCAATAAGGGATCATGGGGCCCCTGTGTCCTTGCCCAAACTCAAAAAAGCCTATGAAAAAGGTACCAGGGGCATCTCATGGGGCCCCCTACTGACCCCGGACCCTCGGGCAGTGCCCGAGTTTCCAAATGGTCAGTCCGCCCCTGTTTTTACACATCTCCCAACCACAAGTGTAAATGAGGCCTAAATGCATCACAGATTGCTTTTCAGAGGTGTGTTAATAACAGCCACATGTCTACACATGAGCAACAGTAATAACCACTACCGCACCTCAACCTTGTCTGCTTGAAAGGGGTATATCTAATGGCCGTACTGCCAAATGAGAAAAGGGTAATTATTTTTGCCATGGCTGCGAAGCAAAGCATCCCAACCATGGCATGGATACACCCCCGTCTGGCTGCCTTGGAAGCTTAAAGGGAGGTGCGGTTGGGAGGTTCATAAAACGTAGCTCAGCCACCTAGTTTTAAGGCCCTCCCCCCCCACCGCAAGTCTTAGCAAGTGCTAATAGAGAGATTTTTCTTAATTTCCTGTCACAACAGACAGGAAGTGACACCACATTTTTTGCCATGGTGCCGCAGGGACAAGAACTGAGGTAAAGTCCCCCCAATAGAGAAATAGATACCTGACATAAATCGCAGCTCTTCCCTACCACCACCTATGCTCGAGTACTTACCCCAGAGGAGATATACACCGGGACAAAAATCCACGCCAGCGCCAGTAAAATATACGTGGCCTGAAAAGACAGAATATCCCAACATTAGCAACAACATACTAAAAAATATCAGCCAATCACATGCTTCCTTTCATTTGCCTAAATAGCCATAGAAATATGAAAACTGGAACCTGTGTAAAGGGTTAGTTCACCTTTACCAAAACAACTGCCTATGCAGATATGGGGTGTTTGCAGATAAAAACAAACCATGCAGCTCTGATGAAAGTTGACTAATACCCTTGGTGTAGGCCATGTATGTACCTCATGAAGCCTGACTGGAATACTCCCAGGATGTTTCTAGGTGAGGCCTAGTCATTACTGCTCACCACCACCATCACTGGAGTGAGCTCTTTCCCTGATTCAGACCCCCCTCGCATGCTCTCTCTCTCCCCTGATGTAGTAGTTCCGAGCTCAGCATCTGAGAGCTCATTCCTGTGATGGTGGAGGTGAGCAATAATGACTAGGCCTCACCTAGCAACATCCTGGGAGTTTTCCAGTCAGGCTTCAGGAAGTATGTAAAAGGCCTACACCTATAACAAAGGTATTATTCAGCTTTCATCAGAGCTGCACAGTTTGTTTTTATCTTCAGACACTCCGTATCTGCAATTGTTTTGTAAAGATAACCCTTTAAATGCTATGAGCATCCTTTGGGGCCCATTCACACTTTGCAGCCCTGGTGCATTGCATCAACAAACGTGCATTAACCACTTGCCCTCCAGAGGATTTACTCCCCTTCCTCACCAGGCCCTGCGTTACCTTAACTGACAATTGCGCGGTCATGCAACGCCCCACCCAAATGAAATCTGCATCCTTTTTTCCCACGAATAGAGCTTTCTTTCGGTGGTATTTGATCGCCTGTGCATTTTTTATTTTTTGCACTATAAAAAAAGTCTGACAATGTTGAGAAAAAAACAATATTTTTGACTTTTTGCTATTAACCGCTTTACCGCCACCCTATAGCAGAAATACTGGCCAGAAACAAATTCTCCTGCGCTCTAGGACCCAGGCGGGTGGCGGATGGATGGAACCAGAACTGGAAAATTCGACCACCAGTGCATATAAAGTTGTGCAGCTCCAAACAAGGCTGGGAAAGCCCAACCAATACTGCAAAGCGAAACAAAAACGAGAAGCGCACCAACCTTGCGCATTACCTCAGTAACCAAAATTGATTAAATACAGAATGATACTCACAAACAGCGAATAAAATCAGGCATGTGAGTCCTCAGAGGGACCTAAAAGATAAGGAACCAGCGCGAGTCCCATCATGGGGGTAGACACTCAGTACAGCTGACGCGTTTCAAAGGGCATCCCTTCTTCATTAGAGCTCTTCGAAACGCGTCAGCTGTACTGAGTGTCTACCCCCATGATGGGACTCGCGCTGGTTCCTTATCTTTTAGGTCCCTCTGAGGACTCACATGCCTGATTTTATTCGCTGTTTGTTAGTATCATTCTGTATTTAATCAATTTTGGTTACTGAGGTAATGCGCAAGGTTGGTGCGCTTCTCGTTTTTGTTTCGCTTTGCAGCAGAAATACTGCTGCATGGCGGCAGGGGTGTGCAAAATCACACATATATATATATTTATATATGTGAGATTTTGCATTTCCGGGCATGGGGCGCGTGAGAGCCACGCACGCGCCTTAACTGCGTCACCATTCACGGCCTCGGCTGTCAATCCCCGGATCCCGGCCAGTGTTTACTCACCAGCACCCAGTGATCGCCGAGTAATACTGACAGGGGGGGGGGGGACTTTATGTAACCAATACAGTTCTCTCCCCTGCCAGCTCCAACACACTGCTTTGTATGGCTCTGCATAGCAGGGCCATACAAAGCAGTGTGCTTACAGTGAAACACACACACAGCCCCCATAGTGAAACAGCACACAGTTACCCTTTGATTGCCCCAGATGTTAACCGCTTCATGCCCAGTGTCATTAGTACAGTGTCAGTGCTTTTTATTAGCACTGATCACTGTATTGGTGTCACTGGGGATGTCAGTGACACCAAGTCAGTTCCCCGCAGTGTCAGAATGCTTGCCGTAGTCCCGCAGTCCCGATATACGTCGCTGATCGCTGCCATTACTGGTAAAAATAAAAGATTAAAAAAAAATTCCAGTATATATACTGCCCTGTGTAAACGCTATAACTTTCACGTAAACCAATTAACTTACATGTATTGGGATTTTTTTTAGCAAAGACATGGAGCAGAATACATTTTGGCCTAAATTTATGATGAAATTTGATTTTTTTAATTTTTTTACTGGACATGTTTAATAGCAAAAAGTCCAAAATACAGTTTTTTTCTCAAAATTGTTCTTTTTTTTATACTGCAAAAACATAAAAAACGCACAGGAGATCAAACACTACCAAAAGACAGGTCTATTTGTGGAAAAAAAAGAGGATATAAATTTCATTTGGGTGCAGTGTTGCATGACCGCTCAGTTGTCAGTTAAAGTAACGTGGCGGCGTAACGCAAATAATGGCCTGGTCAGGAAGGGGGGTAAATTCTCAGGAGGGCAAGTGGTTAACAAGTGTTACATTAAGACAGCCCATTTAAATGAACATTTCATAACAATGACAAAATTAAACATTCACTATTTTTTGAAACACCGCGTGCCACAACGTATGGCGGAGCGTTACCATGCATTCATACGCATTCCTTTAATGCTTTGGGGTGTCATTGAAAATGAATTGAACCACAATGTGCTGACGCTTGATGCTTATGACACTTGCACAACACAACACAACACAACACAACACAACAGTGTGAATGGAACCTCGGACACCGATAAATAGGTCCATAACGGAACATGCACAGCCTGTTGCCCATAGCAACCATTCCTGTTTCCCAAAAGCAGGAGAATGAAAACGCATTAGTTGCTATGGGCAACAGTCCTGTTCTCCTAGCTCCAGTTTACCTTTCAGTCAGCTAGGGCGCATTTATACGTGTGGCAGTGCTTGCTGCCCCTAAGAAGAGCGATCTACGGTGGATTGTTTTTCAGACGCATTTGACAGGCAATGAAATATTACTTCCTCACCCCTTGCTTTAATCCTCCATGCTGACCCACCATGCCGAAACCACTTGCATTATACAAGCTTGCAGAGTGGCCCCATTCACTTGAATGAGTCATGTTAGGCGTTTTTGCTGAGCCCATGGCATGGGTACAGCCATGCACTGTAAGTGGGCGGTCATTGGGCGGTAAAACCTCGGCCATTCATGTGTGAATGAGCCCTTAGACACTGTGGTGGAATACACCAAACTAGCCTTAAAACAGTCCCATCCTCCCCTCCCAGGGACGGACTGACAACTCATGGGACCGCCGGGCAATAGGGGATTATGGGGCCCCTGTGTCCTTGCCCAAACTCAAAGCACACCCAAAAAAGCATATAAAAGGTACCAGGGGCATTTCATGGGGACCCCTACTGACCCCCGGCCCTCGGGCAGTGCCCGAGTGCTCGAATGGTCAGTCCGCCCCTGCCCCCTCCTAACACTTATGCCAACTAACCTGTGTAAGAAAGATGTGTATACCTACCTACCTTCAGGCCACTCTGGTCCAGTCATGTGATCGTGCTCCCCTGTGTCAATCTCTGCCGCTGCAGGGGAGAGGAGGGAGCACCGACAACAGACAGGTCGTTGTAGCCTATGGATGATTTCACCACTCCAGAGTTTGTGAGCCATTGTTTGGGTGCTTTCTCTTCTCCCCTGCAGCAGCACAGGCTGACACAGGGGAAATCACGTGACCGGACTGAAGTCACCTGAAAATAGGTAAGTATATACATCGCTCGTACACAGGTGAGCTAGGAGGTGATAGGAGGGGGGAGGAGACAGTTTTAGGCTCGGTTCTCACCTATGCAGTTTGCATTTGATCCGTTTCTGCAGTGCTTTTTGCGGTGTGTTTTTGCACATGCGTTTTTGACGTGTTTTGCGTTTTCTATTTTTAACTTGTTGCTGGGCAGGATAAAAATGCAAAACTCATCAAAAACATGTCAAAAACGCATAAAAAACTCAAAATGTGCTTTTCTGCAGTGTCTCCATTGAAGTCTATAGAACCAAAGCGCAATGTTTTGCGTTTAAAAAAGTCCCTGACCCTTTCCAAAAAACACACTGGGTGAAAATTTGGAGATGTGAGCATAGGAAATCATGTTAAACGGACTGCTGTGTGTTTCTGCAAAACGCAGCGGAAAATGCTTAGGTGTGAACCTAGTTAGTCTAGGTTCACATCTATGCAGGTTGCGGTTGATGCGTTTTTCTGGCGCGGTTTGCATTTTTGAAGACACCTTTTTTTTTGGGGGGGGGGGGGTGCTAATAGTAAATTATGACAGTTCTGTTCATGTAGTGTGACTTTGATGCAACTTTACACTCTCTGGAACTCAAGCAGCATCAAGGTCGCATCAAAGTAGCGCAGAAACATTTCTGTGTCCAAAGTCGCATGTTAGGGTGGTAAACATTGGGGTTAGGGGTCATTTTTAGGGTTAGCGTTAGTAAGTTAGTACTTACCCTAAATAAAAAGTTTGCGTAAATTGTTAGCATGTTAACATTAACTGAGGAGGTTAAGTCAGTATGAAGGGGGCACAGAGTAGCATGACAGCGACTTTTTCACAGGTTTGTGATTGTTAAAATTGTAAGTGATATTGTGTTCAATTACACAAGCATTTGATACTTATTGATGCTTAAGCAGTGAGCACAAATTGTCCAAATCATCCAATGTCATTATTGGGACCTGCGGATTAGTCTGGGGAGGGAATTTAAAAAAAAGTGTGTGTGTGTATATTATTATTATTATACAGTATTTATAAAGCGCCAATAGTTCGCTCAGCGCTGTACATTACAAAGGGGGACAGAACATGTGACAGAACAATACCAATACAATGCAAAACATGAGGGGATTGAGGGCCCTGCTCCTTGGAGCTTACAATCTAGGAGGGAGGGGATGGTGGCACAGGAGGAGATAGCTGTGGGGGATGGGGTGGTAGGAAGAGTGGAGGAGGTCGGCAAGTTAGCAGGGGGTGGGGTAGGCTTCCCTAAAGAGATGGGTTTTCAGGGTGCACCTAAAGGAGAGGAGAGTAGGTGATAATCTGATGGGTTGGGGCAGGGAGTTCCAGAGGATGGGTGACACCCTGGAGAAGTCCTGGAGGCGGGCATGGGAGGAGGAGACCAGGGAACTAGAGAGAAGGAGGTCTTGTGAGGAGCGGAGTGTGCGTGCTGGGCGGTACTTGGATATTAGGTCAGTGATGTAGTTCGGAGCAGTATGGTGGACGGCTTTGTACGTCAGTGTTAGGATTTTGAGTTTGATCCGTTGCGCAATCGGAAGCCAGTGGAGGGATTGGCAGAGGGGGGTGGCGGAGATGGAGCGATTGAAAAGGTGAATGAGTCTGGCAGCTGTATTCAGGATCGACTGAAGTGGGGATAGCCTGTGGTGAGGCAGGCCAGTGAGGAGGGAGTTGCAGTAGTCCAGTCGTGATATGATGAGGGAGTGGATGAGCTGTTTAGTGGTTTCTGGGGTTAGGAATGTGCGGATTTTGGCGATGTTGCGGAGGTGGAGTCTGCACGAGTTTGTTAAAGATTGGACTTGGGGCTGGAAGGATAGGTTGGAGTCCAGAATGACACCCAGTACTCTGGCCTGCAGGCGGGTATATATATATATATATATATATATATATATATATATATATATATATATATATATATATGAAAAATGTATGTGAACCCCTTGTGATTAACTGATTTCCTGCAGTAATTTGCCATAAAATGTGATCTGATCCTCATCTCAGTCACAACAGACAAACACAATAGCTAATAACACACAAGCAATGGACCTGGTTTTTCAATTTTTAAGGCTCAGTTAACATGGGTGGCTAGATGGCAGTAAAAACAAGTGGTTGATCTGTGTTTTTATATCCCCCCCGACCTCCCACCTACAAGCAGACATGGTGCCACTCTGGTGATTACACATTGCCGCATCCACAATGCTATACATTGCAGTGCAGCGATTTTAACATGACATGCTAGGTTTGACAGGTAGCACCACCCAGGGCTGCTGTTAGAAACCACAGGGCCCCATACAGCAAACCTGACAGGGCCCCCCCTCAAAAAAAAAACAGTTTACTATGCTTCAGTTATGATTGATCAGTACCAATCAGTTATTGTGTTCATTCAGAAAAGGAAGGGGCTGGTAAATGTGACATATTTAGAGGACCCTCCCCCAACTCTCCATTCTGAAGGATCCTATTGTGCACTTGCACCTGCAGGGGGAAATGTATGATGCACAGGGAGGGTGATAGGTGCACCAGGGGGGTAATTACTGGAACCGGTGCTCTGCATGGCTCCAGCTGCAGCAGCTAAAAGCCAGCAAGAGGGAGAGGAGAAGAAGCCAGTTTTCAGCTGCTGCAGAGGGAGCCATACAGGGGTTTGGTTCCAGTAATTGCCACCCCCCCCCACCCCCCCGCCATGCTGATCACCCTCCCTGCCCACATCCGATTGACCCAGCTGCATGGGCCCTCATGCTGGCCTGGGCCCCATACAGGAGGACTGGTGGTACCCCCTTATCCATAGCCCTGGCACCACCTGTCAAACGCTCCCCCATAAGTGAATGGGAGCATGGTACAACTGGGAGCCAAATGCTTGGCTCACAGTTGTGGCAAGGTCCTGCAATGCAAAATTGCTGTTAAGCAGTACAAAAAAAATCCAATAAAACAAGTTACCACAGGGTGGCAATATCTCCTCCTGAACCCCAACCAACCTCCTTTTGCCATCTTCTGAATAGCACAGGTCACTTTTCAGGGAGCAGGCGGTTAACAATACAGCTGGTGTGAAAGGAGCCTTGCACTACTGTTGCTGTGTTCTATAGCGCCCTCCTATGGAGCAGTCTGTAGAAGCATTGGAGGCCCAGGAGCTGATCATTTCACCTCCTGGGCTTAGTGCTGGGACCTGACAGTCATTGACAGCCAGGGGTCACAACACTAGTGCTGCGGGGGCCCATAGGAGACACAGAGACCAGTTTTAAAACAGGGCAGGACTCAAGTGGTTAAAGGCATCTGCAGGAAACAGCATGCAACCACAAGATGCCTTGACGCGTTTCACACTTCATTGGATGTGCGAAACTCAAAAAGCCACTCTATAAGTTTACAGACATTTTCTTGAATTTGTTCTACAATGGGTCCAAGACTGAGACCCTTGGCTGCTACCAGGGAGGAAACGTTCCAGATTTTTTTTTGGAGCTCACTCATCCAACATTCACAGACAGCTCGGTGCCATCTTGGCTTGCACGTTGACAGGCATTTTATCAGCTTGGCCAGTAAAAACAACATTGGCTGCCATTGTTATGATTGGATCAAAAATAAGAAGACTGTCATGTTATGGCAGGTTATGAGCCATCTCATCATGGCACTTCTTCCTCCGTTCTCTTACATTCCATTCAAATCCAGCCACCGCGATGCCACCTGCTGCTCCAGTACCCGCCAGTCCGATAAACAGCCCGGAGCCCTCGCTGCTGGCAAAGAGGGACGCGCCAATCTGACATGGTGTAAAAAAGACAGAGAGACAGTTATAAGCCCTCCTCATCCCAATTACAGATGATTATTTCAGTATAAACTGCTGAAATCAGGATTTCTTTCATCTTCCTCCCATCTGAAACGACGGGGGGATGTTTACACCAGGGAACCTACAAACGTACATGGTTTACTTGTGCTAAACGTAAAATATTTTGGAACATTGTTTATAAATATCATTTCAGATTTGCCTAGAAAAAAAGAAGCGATTGTTAATGATAAAAAAATTTTCATATTTTAAAAAAGGAAATAACCTTTTTTTTTAGAAAAAAAAAACCCATTGAATTAGGCTTTGAGAGTGCCTAATGCAGGCCATAGATGGGTCGAAAATCGGCCGTTTTAAAAAAAACCCAAAAAACGAAAAATCAGTTGTTTAATCGGCCGACGTTACCACCAACGGAAAAAACATCGGCCGATTTTTGTTCTGTCTACGGCTGGCATTTTTACTTCTGTCCCTTGCAGAGAGCTCCGCTATTATATTTTACATGAAAAAGCCTTGCAGTTGCAACAATGTATCCATTTGTATCCATTTCGGATACAGATGTTTTTATTTGGATACAAATAGATACATTGTTGCAACCGCAAGACTTTTCCTATAAAATATAATAGCGGACTGGAATTCTTCTTCTTCTTCTTTTTCTTCTTCTTCCTCTTCTTCTTCTTCTTCTTCTTCCTCTTCCTCTTCTTCTTCTTCTTCATCTTGCAGGTCACGGCTCATGCGCAGATTTTTTATCGATAAAACGATTGCCCGATTTGCCCATCATTGCCAGGAAAATCAGCCGATCATCAAAATCGGCCGTGAATTTTCCAACTTTACCAATAAAAAAGTGCCAAAACCACGAAAAACGGCCGACCAATTAACCCACTAATGTTGCGAAAATCGGACAATTTTTTTTCGGCCGGATAATCGGTCGATTTTCGACCCATCTATGGCCTGCATAAGTCAGTGATAACCAACACAGCAGATCAGGCAAACTACTCACACTCACAAATGAAAAATAAAGATCAAATGACGGATTACATTAAATTGTAAAAATAATATACTATATAAACACCTGTAATAGATAAATGATACTGTATATCCAAAATAATAATACTGGTCTATTTCACAAAAATTGGAATCCCTGGCTTCGACATAGTAAGCATTTTAAAGACTCAGGCACGCGGGCATACTGCATTCTACAACATAAAATGCAGGATATTGCTGACAGTAATATCCTGGGTTCACGTTGTCCAAACACTGTAAACATGTAACATTTGTGTAATGTTTATATTCATACATGCATACAGCCTATTGGTTGTTAGGACGCAGGTGGTCATTGCCGGTTAGTGTCTTTTGTTGCTAGAACACAGGTGGCTACTGCTGCTTAGCATTCTTGGTTGCTAGGATGCAGGCAGTCATTGCCATCTAGCATCCTTGGTTGCTAGGACGCAGGAGACTTCTGCTGCCCAGCATTCTTGGTAGCTAGGACGCAGGTGGCCACTGCTGCCTAGCATCCTTTGTTGCTAGGATGCAGGCAGCTCTTGCCACCTAGCATTTTTTGGTGCTAAGAAACAGGCCAAATTGCTACCTAGTGTCCTTTGTTGCTAGGACACAGGTGGCTCTTAAACTCCAACAGAGCACATTTGCCCTGTACATAAGTAAAGAGTAGCACAAACGTTTACATGCATACAACATAATTAAAATACAGTCTATACATTGGACTGTGGATGCAGATTTTCTATTTTATACAGCTGTGTGTAAAACTCTGTGTAAAATTTAATACAACTGCATTTAAACATATAAAAATAAAAGTACGCATTCAAGTCCTGAATCATTTCTTCCCTAAAATACAAGGTGGTATCTATAAAGTTATGAGACTTTCACGTTTGCTCTTGCTGTCCATAATGAAATAGCAGATGTGGTAATGTACATGGTTAGACTAGCACCAGCTGCACATCTCCCGATGTACACAGGATGATGTCTTCTGGCACACTGACTTATGAAGGTCTGTGTTCCCTGTGACTGTGTGTGCAGCCTTGTGCTGCCACCTGCTGGTGTGTTGCAAAACTAGTCTGAAAACTTTTTGATACCACCTCGTATACTTTTTTACATTTGTATGTTTCCATATTATTAACTAATATTCCCTCAGGAGATTACCTCCTTACAGCCTGACCCTTCTTCAACATTTAGTTGAAGGTTTATAACTTTATTGCTCATTATACTATAATATTTACATTGCATATAAATGTTTTCATAGATTATTTTAAAGTTTAATTAAAATAAATAAATAATAACAATATCTATATATATATATATATAATTATTATTATTGTTATTTATATATATATATATATATATATATATATTTAAAAAAAAGAAATTGATATGTAGAAAGGAGAGAGCGGGGTAAGGGGACACTTCTGTAACTTCAAGGACATGCTGAGAGTCACTCTGTAGGTCACCTCAACAAGTCAGATTGTGCGAACCATATTGGCTGCTGCAATTTGATTGGATAATCTATGACCTGTGAGCAGTAATCAGACTGGTGGTGTGGTTTCGTGGGCCCACTTTCCTGTCTGATTGCGTCTCTCAGGAACAGAAGCCTGGGTATCTGTGCCAAGAAGCTGAATAAGTTCAAAAGCCAAAAAGCTCCAACTAATCCATTTTACAAATCCCAGTGAATCCTTACAGCTGTAATCCCCGGAGCTAGACGTTTAACCCTTTCTTCACCTGCTTACTGCCTGCAGTTTATTATAGGCTAGCTAACGTTCCTGTGATCCACATTCAGAGGCTTGGCAGCACTGGAAACGATGGATTGAGTAAAGGTGCCTATAGACAAAAGAGGTCCTTAGAAGATCTGACCACTGAATAATTGTTCTTAAAGAGGATCTGGCCATAAACATGCATATTCATGTCAGACAATATGATAGAGTGCGAGGGGTCCTGGTTTAATCAGCATCTGGAGCAATCATACTCCTTGAGGATCAGCAGAATCAAGACCTGATGAAAGGGGACCCTTCTAACCACTGCAATGCGTTGGTTATTTTTTATGACATAAGAGTCTGTTTAAAGATTAAATTGCACTTTATACATTCAGCTTTTGGCACTTGGACACCCGTTCCCAACTTGAGCAAAGAGATGACCATCATCCATCACTCCTTGGACGGCTGTCTTAAGGAGAATTATTCCCTCTAAGACCTGACTGAGATCATCTACTACTTTATAAGATCAAGCACCCCACACCACACTGTTTCTTCCCAAATATATTTTTTGCTGTCCTTGGTACAGTTGAGAAAATTTCCCTTCAAATTCCTGTCCCGAAGACTCAACAGGAATCTAGAGGAACTCTCAAAAAGTGAAAGTAAATCCACTTTCAGAGATGTGTTCCCTGAACAGATGTTCCCATTGGAAGACTGGAAGTCAGTTTGACCCTCAAACCTAATTCCAGCAACCTAACTGCTAGTGTTGCTATGGTAAACAGGGTCAAGCTTACAAGTAGCTGGAGCAGACCCAAAATTTCCCACTTTTGGCTTTTTGTGATGGGACAAGCCTCTGCAAGCCACACATGAGCAGATGACATACTTACAGGCCACCAAGCCATATTGCGCCCCGCCAGGAAGTATCCATTCAGGGTGTTCCTGCTCACGCGACAAGAGGACTGGAAAAGAAGAAAGTGATTCAGAATATTGAACAGTAAATAGCATCTAGCCTCAAAATTAGTTTACCGCAGCACATCAAGCAACAATTGTGATTGGTTGCTAGATGCATTGGTTTACAGCACATCATTACCGCTCACTGATTAGTTGCTAAACATTACAGCACATCATTTCTGCTTGCTGATTGGTTGCTAGAGGTTACTGCACATCATTGCCGCTCACCCATTGGTTGCTGGGGCTGGGGGGGGGATAGAGTGTGATCATGGGAAATAGTGGTGGTGGTGGTGGTGGGGGGGGGGGGTAACTGGGATGAGTGGCAGTGCTAGGGGAGATGGGATGAGGAGCAGTGCTGGGGGGGATGGTGTGATTAGTGACAGTGCT
This sequence comes from Staurois parvus, assembly GCF_062004578.1. Taxonomy (NCBI): domain Eukaryota; kingdom Metazoa; phylum Chordata; class Amphibia; order Anura; family Ranidae; genus Staurois; species Staurois parvus. Next base: position 103,741 of record NW_028318678.1, on the reverse strand, counting down.
GGGGGGGGGGGGGGTTGATCGAATCAGTGGCAGTGCTGGGGGCAGTGCTGGGGGGATGGCCCCAGTGGCATTGCTTGGGGGGGATGAGATGAGTGTCAGTGCTGGGGGAGGGGGGATGGGATGAAAGACAGTGCTGGTAGGGGGATGGGATCAGTGGCAATGCTTGGGGGGTTGGATCAGCGACACTCACTTGCTGTTATTTGTTAGTTAGTGTCCACTCAGTTCCCTCTGCCTTTATGAAAGGGGGGTGAGAGAGAGAGGGAATGAGAGAGAGAGAGAGGGGGGTGAAGAAAAGAGAGAAGGGGTGAGGGAGAGAGAGCTGAGAAGGGGATGAGAGAAAGGGGGGAATAGAGAAAGGGGGTGAGGGACAGAAGGGGGTGAGAAATACAGAAGGGGGAGAGAGAGGGGTGGGGGGTGAGAGAGGGGGATGATAACAGAGAGGGGGATGAAAGAGAGAGGGGGCCGAGAGAGAGCAGGGGGTGAGAAAGAGGGGGGGATGAGAGAGAGCGGGGGGTGATAAAGAGGGGGAATGAAAGAGACAGAAGGGGGTGAAAGGGAGAGAGAGAGGGGGGTGAGAGAGGGGTAAGGAGGAGAGAGAGGGGGGAGAAAGAAGAGGGTGAGAGAGAGGTGGTGAGAGAGAGAGAGAGAGAGAGGGGGAGGTGGTAAGAGATAGAGAGAGGGGGGAGGAGATGAGAGAGAGGAGGGGTGAGAGAGGTGGGGAGTGAGAAAGGGAGGTGAGAGAGAGGGGGTTGAGAGAGAGCGAGGGGGGTAGGGAATGGGGAGGTGAGAGAGGGACTGGCCCCACATTAAAGATGGCCCTGGTTGCCTCTGTTACACTGTTAGGCCCAAAGCACACTTGACATTTAGCCCTGGTGCATTGGGCTATGTATAGGGGAATGTACTGTATATGCTCACTGGATTTCGGGCAGTATCAACTGATCCCTTATAAAAAGGAGCAAATAAGTGAAGTTGCTAGTTAGGATTTGGATACACTTTAAGAGCATTCATTGGGCAGGAGAATGCCAGGAAACATCAGGACCTATTAACAAAATGAAACTAAATCAGAGAGGGACACATAATAAAAGGTAATCACAGCCACTTTGTGGTGTTCAATCTTAGATCAGGGTTTTAAATGAAGCAAAAGTCCGCTTGGATGGAACAATCTAAGTTTACTATGGCTGAGAAGAGACAAAAAAAAGAAGAAGGAACTGGTAACCTAATCCTATTTAATCACTGATTATTATACTGCCTGGCGTCTAGCCACCAAACGGAATGAGATTAGTATTTCTCAGCATTATATTCCCAGTCTCCTATTATATGAACATTTACCAAGTGCACCCTGATATGTACTTTATTAGCCTCTACATGTTTAGCTTTTTTCACTTAGGCTTTTAAAATCAACGACAATAACGAATAATTTTTTTGTTATAACATTTGTTATTTACTAAACTTTTAAAGCAGCCTTTCCCAATCAGGGGTTCCTCCAAAGGTAACCTGGGGTTCCTTGAGCAGTGGCAATTAGATCTTTGAACGGGTGGTGCCTCCATAGTTCTGGCATCAACGCAGAGCCAGCAGTAAGGGACCAGTGTTGCCTCTCCTTTTCTCTCTGACAAGTATGTAACCTGGATAGCTGTCTATGAGGGAGCATTCTTACCACCAATGTAGCTAAGAGTAATAGGTCAAAGAGAGCGCCAAATGGAAATTCATTGGAAATCCAAAGTTTTTATTGTCCAACTAGTTACAACAAGCATGACAAAGGACAGCCAACACATCTCAGGGGTCACACAATCCCCCTTTATTGGGGCCGCAGCCCTTGCTAATTTTTCTGCCAACGCCAGCACTGACTGTTGTCTATAACATCCTCCAACTTCAGCCCAGATGAAAGGGGATTGTGTGGCCCCTGAAACGCGGTGTCTTTTAGCTGTCTTTTGACCAGCTTGTTGTAACCAGTTAGACAATAAAGACTTTGGACTCCCAATGATTTTTTATTTGGTGCTCTCTTTGACCTCTGACACTTGGATTTGTCAGCTTGGGTGAATAACCTCTTCAGGGGGATCCCTGTTTTTGTGGTGAGCTGCCGAATACAATCCAATTGAACTCAAGTAATAACTTTGTCTACATTTTATAACCTGTGAAAATCTGTATCCAGCGCCCTTCTACCAATATCTCTTGCACCAATGTAGGTAGGCATTCTTTCCACTGAGAACCAACGTAAGGGGACATTCTTCCTCCGACTGACCACCTTTGTAGGGGAGACCTTCTTCCATTCACCATAAACTCTCATTCAACCCTGAATTTTATGTTGTGCATTTCCTGAAACGCTACAGGGCTCAGGATGAAGAATCTCATTGCTCTCAATGGGCTCATTCACACCCAATCATTGTATCATCTGTCATATGAAGCTTGAAAAAGTACATGAGCCCCTTTAGGGAAAAATTGCCCTTTTTCTATGGCCTCCATAGACTTTACTAGGAGCACCTAAAAAATGCTTGCAAATTGCATGTTTACGGATGTTTTGCCATTTAAAAGCACCTGCGTCAAAAAATGTGCAATTCTACTCCAGTACTACAAGACTTTAAATCTGGTTACACTCATGTTATGTGTAAATGGGGGCTATATTAAGCTGGCACCTCTCCTGCTGACCATTAATAGAATGGGCCATTTTTCCAATTTAAAAATGGACCTTCACCCTTCCCACGCACTTTATTTTACCCCTACCCCCCTTCTCTCTAACAATTGGACATTTATTTTTTTGGCAATACCTTTTTTGGTGAACCCTTCCCACACTTCCAGGATTTCTCACCTTCTTGCCTAGGTGAGAAAGACATCCTCAGTTGCCAGATCCTCCTAGATATTCATGTCTCACATCCCATGTGAGTGAGGGCGTGAGGATCTCTACAGTAGACATGTGCAGTTTGTTTCATTCAAAATCGATATTCGGACAAAATTTCCGTTATTTGGAGATTCGGATGTATCCGAATTCCGAATTACATTAGTAACAAATTTAAATGAATCTGAAGTAACGAAAACGAAATTCGGTCGAAATTTGAATCAATTCGAATTCAAAAACACATTTGAAAAAAATTCAAATTCAAAAACAAATTCAAATACAAATTTGAAAACCAATATGAATTTGAAAACAAGAATAGAATAAAATAGAACTGAAAATAAAGAACTAGAAAAGAATAGAATATAATAGAAAATAAAAAATAGAATAGAATAGAAAAGAATAGAGGAAAAAAGAACAGAATAGAAAATAAAAGAATAGAACATAATACAGTAGAAAATAGTAGAGTAAAAAAGAACAAAATAGATTAGAAAAGGAATAGTAAATAATAGAATCCATTAGAATAGAAAAGATTAGAATAGAAAATCAAAGAATAGAATAGAAAAGATTAGAATAGAGAATCAAAGAATAGAATAGAAAAGAAGAGAATCAATTAGAATAGAATAGAAAAGATTAGAATAGAAAATCAAAGAATAGAATAGAAAATAATAGAGTAACACAGAGCAAAATAGAACAGAACGTAAAAGAATAGAATGGAATCAATTAGAATAGAATAGCATAGAATAGAAAATCAAAGAATAGAATAGAAATGAATAGAAAATATTAGAACAGCGAATCAAATAATAGAATAATATAGAAAAACAATTGAATAGAATAAAATAGAAAGACTATAACTGCCTTCGGACATTTGAATTTTAAAAAGAATTAATTTGAATTCGAACAGAATACATTAGAATAGAATAGAAAATAATAGAAAAGAATTGTGAGCTGCACTATGATGATGTGATGGTGATGTGAGTAGTGATCAACAAAGGCACTGTGAAACTTTTGCTGAAATAGAAATTTCCAATATGGTCACGCAACTCTTCATATAGCCCATGTACCATCACAAACACATATGGATTATGGATTGTAACGTTAGAATTGTTTTCGGATCCGTTGCCATTATTTTCTAATCTGTTAGAATTATTTTCGAATCCGTTAGAAATTTTGAACTAGGTTGTATTCAAAGAAATGACACGAATTCTGAAAATTGAATTAAACGAATTTAACTAATCAAACAAAAGGAAATTAGTCAAATAACGAATTGAAACTGATTTTTTTTTTTCATTCTGCACATGTCTACTCTACAGTTCATATGCTGTGGCTTGTCATCAGGGGGCCGGCCGTCTCTTCCTGGTTCTTGCAGATGACGCCCTAAAGACATGCAGTGGCGCAGGCACATTATCAGGGAGGGGGTTGCAAGAACCTGGAAGTGACTGCTGGCTTTGTCAAACAGCAAGATGGCAGCACAGGACTGGTTGAGCAGCAGCAGAGCAGTGAATGTGAGCAGGAGCGGACTGACCATTTGGAAACTCGGGCACTGCCCGAGGGCCGGGGGTCAGTAGGGGGCCCCATGAGATGCCCCTGGTACCGTTTTCATAGGCTTTTTTGAGTTTGGGCAAGGACACAGGGGCCCCATGATCCCCTATTGCCCGGGGGCCCCATGAGTTGTCAGTCCGCCCCTGAATGTGAGTACGTTTTTGTGAAAAACCCAGTGAAAAGGGTACGGAAGGGGGGGGGGCATGGACAATTAATACTGTTACATTTTGTTTTTTATTTTTTGACAAGAGATATGGTTCATTCATGCATACAATATTGCAATAGGCAAATTATAGTTGATTATTTTTGTTGTAGTTGGGCCCATTGGACGGATGAGGTGTTGGTCTTGTTTAGCAATATCATCAGAGGTATTCGTGTGCAATTGATGAACCTTGGTGAGGAGATTGGGGTGTTAAGGGGTTTTTGGTGGAGAGGTAGGGGAGGATAGGATTGAAGGGAGGAAGGATGTAACTGGGTATTTGAGGAGATACCAGTCTTGGTATGGGGTGTGATTTCATCTCATGGGTTGGGTCTTCAGGGTTGTACTGAGCATTTTGGGTGATTCAGCCATCGGGTCCATTGGATATTGAATTTGTGATAGGAAGAAGTGTTAATTGCGGATAATTTTTCCATTTGACATTGAGTGTTAAGGTCTGTAATTAGTGAAGTGATTGAGGGGGTATTGTTTGTGTTCCATAATCTAGTGATATTAATTTTGGTGGCAAAGAGTATGTGGGTGATAATTGTTCGGGAGTGAGGAGGGAGTTTCTCGATTCCGATGTGTAGGAGTGCTAATAAGAGGTTCGGGGCTATTGAAATTTTGTTTATTTCGGATATTAATTGAAAAGTAGTATTCCAAAAGGATCGAAGTGACTTGCATGACCACAGAATACCGTTACATTTTAATTTCTTGTTCATTGCAGGAAATATTTTTTTTCGTAGAGGTGTGAAAAATAATCCGCTCTGGGTGTCGGGGTGTCAGATAGCCTGGAGATGCTCCATTTTTTTATTCTTTTATTTGTTAGTATATCTAATACTTACTGTTCATGCCAATGTTTCGTGAGCTGTAGATACAAACATTTATAGCAAGGGTTTCCTGAGACCTAGAAATGATTGCAAAGTTCCTCCAGGGTAAAAAGCTAAAGAAAAGCTGTCTTACACCCCGGTCACATCAAGCCCGACTTTGAAATCGTGCGACTTACAGTGAAGCTGCACGATTTTAAAGTCTGGGAGACATGCCGATTGGAGGTGTGATTTGCAAAGACATCTGACACAAATCGCACCAAAATTAGCACATGCACTACTTGGGAAATTGGTGCGGCTCAAGTTGGAACCACACCAATATGACCGCTGTAATTGCGGACAATGGGGAGCGACTTGGCATGCGATTTGCAATGGGGTGGGGGAGTGAGAGAGGGGGTAAGAGAAGGGTGAGGAGGAGAGAGAGGGGGGAGAGAAAAGAGGGTGAGAGAGAGAGAAGGGGTGAGAGATAGAGGGGGGAGGGAGAAGGTGAGAGTTAGAGAGGGAGGGAGAAGGTGAGAGATAGAGGGGGGGAGAAGGTGAGGGGGGGTGGTGGGAGAGGTGGTGAGTGACAAACCAGCTTGAACCGTTGATACAAGGCAGGATGGATCCATGCTTTCATGTTCTTTACGCCAAATTCTGACCCTACCATGTGAATGTCACAGCAACCAGTCTGCCACCTCTCCTCTGACATCAACAAGGTATTTTTATCCACACAAGTGCCACTCACTGGATATTTTCTCCTTTTCGGACCATTCTCTATACACCTTAGAGATGGTTGTGGGTGAAAATCCCTATAGATCAGCAGTTTTATAAATACTCAGACCAGCCCATCTGGCACCAACAACCATGCCATGCCACAATCAAGTCACTTAAATCCCCTTTCTTTCCCATTCTGATGCTCAGTTTGAACTTCAGCAAGTTGTCTTCACCAGGTCTAGATGTCTAAATGCATTGAGTTGTTGCCATGTGATTGGCTGCTTAGCAATTATTGTTACCAAACAATTGAACAGGTGGACCTAATAAAGTGGCCGGTGAGTGTATATATTTTGACAACTAGGAGTAGGACTGAGGCCAAAGATTAGAAGATCTCAGGATTGGGAAACAATGGAGACTTCTGTGGACACGTTCAACAAATGCATTTGACAGATGTTTTTGGAAGATGTAGTCTACTGGCTGGGTTGGATTCTTCAACCATAAAATGATAAATTCTCTGTCAATAACGAACACGCGGAGATAATCCCAACATAGGGCATGCGTACCAACGTTTTGTTGAAGGTAATGATTAAACACCATCTTAAAGCGTATGTAAACCCTAACAACGAACTTCTCATTAATAGATTACATGTTTTGTTTTAGGTTTAGACACACTAAAAAATTGTAGGCGGACACGATGGCTGGAATTATTTATCTCCTTCTAATAATGGCTGTCATCCTAATCCAGTGACTTCAATACCTTCAAACCTAGAATCAATATGCAGATCAGGAATATGGATTTCGCTACAACTTTGCTTGCTGCATGCTTGCTCTCGGTCACTGAGACACAGCTAGGCAACCAGCATTTTTAAAAAGAGATCAGTAGTGGTTCTATTTTGTACAACATGGGTTGCATGTTATGCGCATGATGTTAAAAGAACACTCTGCAATCAATGAACAATCAAATTCCATTTAAATATTAAAAAAAATAAAATAAAATTGTAAACTTTTGTCAAATTGTAACTTTTGTGTGCAGGACAAATAACATATATTAGGCTGGAATAGTTCAGGCATTGTGAATCATTCCATTTTCTAAAAAATGTTTTCTTACCCAAATCCCGACCGCCACGTTGAGCATGAAATAGGCCACGATGACGATGATGTCAGAGATGTTGAATTGTTGTAGATAATTTTGGGTTATGGTGGAGTTTCCTTCCATGGTTCTGGATCTGTTTCTTCCCTGTACTGACGGCAGAAGCACCACTATGCGGAGGGTCAGCGGCAGAAGTGCTGACTACGAGCAGCAGGTTGGGGTAATTGATCATTAATCTGGCTGTTGGTGTTGGAGGCATTCAGGCAGATATAAGTAACACAAAGTACAAACCTCCAAATTTATAGGCTGAGCCACAGCAGCATCTAAACAAACATGGTGTTATCTAGACCAGGTCCCACCTGTCAGGCCTCCTTCCCCCAATGCCCTTTGCTGTTCTGATTTTCTGCAGTGCCCAGTTTATGAAACCAAGTCTCAGAAATCTCCGATTCAAGCCACCATACCACTTGGCACAAGCCAAAGGTGCTTCATTTGAACCTATTCAGCTTCTGCTGTTGGGAGGCTAGTGACTGCCTGCATGTACACGTTCAGGTACATGGTCTTTCACACAGGGCTTCTACTTGGCGCATGCCTGTATGCCCAATCTTGAATGAATAAACTTCAACAGAAACCTGTTTTCAGGTCTCCTGTTTTCTCTCACTACCCAAACTCTTCTGCCACCCGGTTTGGACTCGGTCCTGTTTGTGGTCTGAGTCTACCTTTACCAATGCACATGGGGTACCTTTGTCCTAGAGCGCACCCATCCATGCCTGGGACCAGGCAGAAACCTTGGTCATGTGAAAAGTCTAATATTAAGGCAGTTCCCTGACTTGGAGATGAGCTTACATTTTGTGCATTATAAATACAGAGTTCCTCCGAAAACACGATGTCACTACTCATTTAACCTTTATTATTTGTTGCATTAGGATGGATGTGATGAGCCTTATGTATGCTGTTTACTCCTTCACTCTCCGTACTGTGGATCTGGTCCCGGTTGCTATGGGAGAAGTACTGCTCGGGAGGGAGCCAAATAGTGACCCCCCTCACTACCTGAGGACTTGCCACCTTACCAGGTACCACACTTATGATTGGTTCCTTAGTGACTTGAACTTGTGCTTGGTTACTCCTAGCAACTGTATTACTCTTCCTTTCTTGCTGAGTTAACCCCATCTTGTGTGGTGTAACTTCATGTAGTGTGGCTTCATAGTTACATAGTTAGCCTGGTTGAAAAAAAGACAAAAGTCCATCCAGTTCAATCACTAAAAAAAAAAGTTATAATCCTACACCCACAGTTGATCCAGAGGAAGGCAAAAAACCCAGCAAAGCATGAGGCAATTTGCTCCTGCAGGGGAAAAAAGTCCTTCCTGATCCCCTGAGAGGCAATCGGATATTCCCTGGATCAACGTTATATTCTGTGTATCTAGGAAAGAATCCAGGACTTTTTTAAAGCAATCCACTGAGCTGGCCAGAACCAACTCTTGAGGGAGTCTATTCCTCATTTTCACAGCTCTTACTGTGAAGAAACCTTTCCGTATTTCAAGATTACATCTTTTCCTCCAGATGTAAGGAGTGCCCCCTTGTCCTTTGTGATGACCTCAAGGTGAATAACTCTACACCGAGTTCACTATATGAACCACTGATGTATTTATACATGGAGATCATATCCCCCCTTATGTATTATACATGGAGATCATATCCCCCCTTATGTATTATACATGGAGATCATATCCCCCCTTATGTATTATACATGGAGATCATATCCCCCCTTATGTATTATACATGGTGATCATATCCCCCTTATGTATTATACATGGAGATCATATCCCCCTTATGTATTATACATGGTGATCATATCCTCCCTTATGTATTATACATGGTGATCATATCCCCCCTTATGTATTATACATGTTCATCATATCCCCCCTTATATATTATACATGGAGATCATATCCCCCCTTATGTATTATACATGGAGATCATATCCCCCCTTATGTATTATACGTGGAGATCATATCCCCCTTATGTATTATACGTGGAGATCATATCCCTCCTTATGTAATATACATGGAGATCATATCCCCCTTATGTATTATACAGGGAGATCATATCCCCCCTTATGTATTATACAGGGAGATCATATCCCCCCTTATGTATTATACATGGAGATCATATCCCCCCTTATGTATTATACATGGAGATCATACCCCCCCTTATGTATTATACATGGTGATCATATCCCCCTTATGTATTATACATGGAGATCATATCCCCCCTTATGTATTATACATGGAGATCATATCCCCCCTTATGTATTTATACATGGTGATCATATCCCCCCTTATGTATTATACATGGAGATCATACCCCCCTTATGTATTTATACATGGTGATCATATCCCCTCTTATGTATTTATACATGTTGATCATATCCCCCCTTATGTATTATACATGGAGATCATATCCCCCTTATGTATTATACATGGAGATCATATCCCCCTTATGTATTATACATGGAGATCATATCCCCCTTATGTATTATACATGGAGATCATATCCCCCTTATGTATTATACATGGAGATCATATCCCCCCTTATGTATTATACATGGGGATCATATCCCCCCTTATGTATTATACATGGAGATCATATCCCCCTTATGTATTATACATGGAGATCATATCCCCCCTTATGTATTATACATGGAGATCATATCCCCCTTATGTATTATACATGGAGATCATATCCCCCTTATGTATTATACATGGAGATCATATCCCCCTTATGTATTATACATGGTGATCATATCCCCCTTATGTATTATACATGGAGATCGTATCCCCCCTCTGTATTATACATGGAGATCGTATCCCCCCTTATGTATTATACATGGAGATCGTATCCCCCCTTATGTATTATATATGGAGATCATATCCTCCCTTATGTATTATACATGGTGATCATATCTCCCCTTATGTATTATACATGGAGATCATATCCCCCCTTATGTATTATACATGGAGATCATACCCCCCCCCCCTTATGTATTATACATGGTGATCATATCCCCCTTATGTATTATACATGGAGATCATATCCCCCTTATGTATTATACATGGAGATCATATCCCCCTTATGTATTATACATGGAGATCATATCCCCCCCTTATGTATTATACATGGAGATCATTTCCCCCCTTATGTATTATACATGGAGATCATACCCCCCCCCCCCTTATGTATTATACATGGTGATCATATCCCCCTTATGTATTATACATGGAGATCATATCCCCCTTATGTATTATACATGGAGATCATATCCCCCTTATGTATTATACATGGAGATCATATCCCCCTTATGTATTATACATGGAGATCATATCCCCCCCTTATGTATTATACATGGAGATCATTTCCCCCCTTATGTATTATACATGGTGATCATATCCCCCCTTAACCTCCTCTTCTCAAGAGAGAATAAATTCAGTCCCTCTAATCTTTCCTCATAGCTGATCTCCTCCATGCCTCTTATCAGTTTGGTTGCCCTTCTCTGTACTTTCTCCAGTTCCCCAATGTTCTTTTTGTGAATTGGTGCCCAAAACTGAACTGCATATTCCAGATGAGGTCTTACTAATGATTTGTACCGGGGGAAATTATATCTCTCTCTCTGGAGTCTATATCTCTTTTAATACAAGAGAGGATTTTTCTCGCTTTAGAAACCGTAGCTTGGCATTGCATGCTATTATTAAGCTTGTGATCTACCAGAACCCCCAGATCCTTCTCCACCATTGATTTCCCCAGTTATACCCCCCTAGTATGTATGATGCATGCATATTCTTAGCCCCCAAGTGCAGAACCTTACATTTATCAACATTAAACCTCATTTGCCACATAGTTGCCCAATTACACAGAGCATTGAGGTCGGCTTGTAAATTGAAGACATCCTGTAAGCACGTTATTCCACTGCACAGCTTGGTGTCATCTGCAAAGAATGAGATTGTATTTTTAATCCCAGACCCTATATCGTTTATAAATATATTAAAAAGTAAGGGTCCCAACGCTGAAACCTGGGGTACACCACTGATGACCCCAGACCTTTCAGAATATGAATCATTAACCACTAGTCTCTGAATACCATCTTTTAGCCAGTTTTCTATCCATTTACATACAGATTTTTCCAAGCCTGTAGACTTTACCTTACACATTACCCGTGTGTGGGGAACTGTGTCAAACGCCTTTGCAAAATCCAAGTATTCATACCCCGTATGTGCTTTACAGACCCTGGTTCTTTTGGATACGCCAGAATCAACATGCACCTCTTTGAATAATTTCAGACCAAGCTCAAAACAGTGAATGCGACTATCCTCATGAAACTTCAACATACCAGCAATCTCCAAACCCTAACTCTAAATATATTTGTATGGCTGCCCATGCATACCTCTATGATGTGATAGTCCATGTAGGCAAAGTCCATTGCTGTTATTCCTCCAGAACCCTCGGTATTTGTAGCGGCTGTGAGACACAGCAGCCCCTCTTCCAAATCGAGTCTCGGAGGGAAAATCAGCGCTCCAGGACCTCAGCCTTCCCCCTTTTTACAGTACAGGTGGGCTGGCTGAGAGCCGAAAGCCCAAGAACACAGAATATGTGCTTAGCCCCTTCTCCCCTTAGCCTAGGTTAGCCGCTAACTCACTAAAGCAGTGTTACAACCTGCACACACGTTCTCCTGACCATTATCCTGCTGGCTTTTCGTGGACCTCATTGCCCTATCCTTACTAATCGTAGCATTTATTGTGATTTTTTTTTCTTGTATTGCAACCTGTATTCCTGCATTCTTTTCACTACATTCTAAAGGAGCCAAATACAGTACATACTGTATAACAGATACTTGTGCCACTCCAACACCCTTGCAATGCCTCTCCGGCTATCCAGGGATGCCCAGGATGGAAGTAAAAGAGAGGCCACCCTCATCATATGGGACTTCCTCAAATACTTGGCATCAGCATGTTAATACATTGGAACTAGCATACAGTGCCAGTGAGGGAGGATCAGCATTCACTAAGTCATGAGTGGGCCGTGCTCCTGGAGGGATCTCACATCCAAACTAACATCCCACTTCCAAAGTCACATTAAGCAATCCAACAGGTGTTACATCTGCTTTAGCAATGGAAAAGGGTACTGTGAGCACAGCTGTCAATGAGAGTTTGGGATCATATAGTCCTGTTCTTGCCAGTAAAGGCAGAAATGTTTTGGTTACATTGCTTCAGTTCAGCCCCCCGATATGGGGAACATTTGAGGCACAGAGGAAGTCTGCACAAAGAGGTAGAAATCACTGGAATAGGTGTCCTCAGCCTATTTCAACCATGGATTCATGGAGTCCTAGGGTTCCTGGGTCAAAGAGCAACTTCTTCTTCTCAGACAAGTTCACACTGACTCCAATGATTTTTTATCTATCTGTAAGGGAGGAGTATTCTCACTGACCACAAAAGTAAGGAGCATTCTTCCCACTGACCTTTACACTAATATACAGTGATTTTGTAGGCAGGTGCAGTCTGTATACTACACAACAATTGACGCTGGACCTCAGCAGCAATGCAGAGACGAGAGGAAGTGGAGAGAAACTTGGTTTCTTTATGACTTCATCAGTCACTAGGGAGAGCAATCTGGTTGGACGCTCTTGTTGCATGTGACCCTGGCATCAGGAACGGGCTGACAACTCATGGGGCCCCTGTGTCCTTGCCCAAACTCAAAAAAGCCTATGAAAAAGGTACCAGGGGCATCTCATGGGGCCCCCTACTGACCCCGGGCACTCGAGCAGCGCCCGAGTTTCCAAATGGTCAGTCCGCCCCTGCCTGGCATCCATCTTTGGTCAGGCAGAGTCTATGTAAGACTCTGACCCTGGGGTTTGGTGTGCTTTATGCTAGTGGCTACTGTAGGGACAGGTTCCCCATCTGTCAGGGATAGTACTAGCGATAGGGAAAGGTTCAGGTGGAGCAGTGTTTCTCAACTCCAGTCCTCATGGACCCCCAACAGGTCATGGGTTGGACTGGCCAGGCCGCACTTCACTCCCCATGGCAGATGCTGTTGGCAACACTGTCTACTTACCGCTGCCTCCACACTGCACTGTTGTAAGTGATTGTAAGTGGGTGAGACTCCCCACCGGGCCTGGTTGTATCATTGAACTACTTTCATAATACATTGCTTCTTGCCAATCGGGACTTTGTGTGCTTACTGCCCGCCACACCATGCTGCACATTTCCAACAAGCTGGAGACTATAGTCATTATTAGCAGGGGTTCCCTGAGATCAGAAAATCCTTTCAAGGGTTCCTCCATGTAAACAATGTAGAGAAAGGGTGGGCATCCGCAGTGGAAGGTTTCCCTTTAGTTACGGTTCTGGTGACAATTGTAGAACGTTGTATTTCTCACCTTCGACATTAAATGCAGATAGCTATAATTTTCGACAAACTAAATAATTCCAGAGCTTTTTAGAAGAGGAATGTGTCACAGCGAGGTGCGTGAAATTAAACAGTAACCAAAACAACTCCGATGACAGTTAACAGATCATCCATGCATACTATTAGCAGCCAAAACTCAGCTAAGGCCCTTATTGCTCTGAATTTATTTATATTCCTATTTATATTTATATATATTCAAATATTTCTTGCACTGTTGTTAAATCAATTCAGATCTGGGCAGGTCCTCAATTTCAATGCCCCAGAAATACAGGAGTCCTCTAATATCCAATGGTACCAAAACCTGGATCTGTAGTGGTAGATGTTGATATAGTCAAACAATTACTGAAGGTCTCCATTTCTAGAGTATCTCTAAATAGAAATTACAATGTAGTCTTATGTAAAGAGTAACTCTATTCTGACCCGTCTCTGTCCCATCTTCTTTTGGTGCTTGCTAAAAACTGTGCTGCTATTTAATTTTTTTCCCCACCCCTCCACTGTGTGCCCCTGAATTTTCATTGACTGGAGTTGCAGCAGGCACACTTTCTGTCTGTTGACACCCAGTCTCCTACGAGGCCCACTGAGCATCATGCATATGATCCCTATGACTACAGAGGATGTCAATCACAGCTGCACTTTAATGCCCCCCCAGTCTTAGTCCGTAGGGTTCAATATTGAGTTGGCCCCGCCCTTTGCAGCTATAACAGCTTCAACTCTTCTGGGAAGGCCGTCCATAAGGATTAGGTGTGTGTCTATGGGAAGGTTGGACCATTCTTCCAGAAGCACATTTGGGAGGTCAGGCACTGATGTCGGACAAGAAGGCCTGGCTTGCAGTCTTCACTCTAATTCATCCCAAAGGAACAGGAAGGGGCCATCCCCAAACTGTTTCCACAAAGTTGGGAGCATGAAATTGTCCAAAATGTCTTGGTATGCTGATGCCTTAAAAGTTCCCTTCACCGGAACTAGGGGGCCAAGCCCAACCCCTAAAAAACAACCCCACACCATAATCCCCCCTCCACCAAACGTTACACTTGGCACAATGCAGTCAGGCAAGTACTGATCTACTGGCAACTGCCAAACCCAGACACGTCCATCGGATTGCCAGACAGAGAAGCATGATTGGTCACTCCAGAGAACACGTCTCCACTGCTCTAGAGTCCAGTGGCAGCGTGCGTTACACCACGGCATCCGACACTTTGCATTGCACTTGGTGATGTAAGGCTTGGATGCAGCTGCTCGGCCATGGAAACCCATTCCATGAAGCTCTGTACGCACTGTTCATGTGCTAATCTGAAGGCCACATGAAGTTTGGAGGTCTTTAGCAACTGACTCTGCAGACAGTTGGCGACTTCTGCACATTGCACTTCAGCATGCATTGAACCCACTCTGTCATTTTACGTGACCTACCACTTCATATCTGAGTTGCTTCTACTTTGTTATAATCCCACTAACAGTGGAGCGTGGAATATTTAGTAGCCAGGAAATGACACGGATGGACTTATTGCACAGGTGACAACCTATCACGGGACCACGCTTGAATTCACTGAGCTACTGAGTGCGACCCATTCTTTCACAAATGTTTGTAGAAGCAGTCTGCATGCTTAGGTGCTTGATTTAATATAACTGTGGCCATGGAGCGATGCAGAGTAAATAGAGGTGCAAGAATGGTGTCCACAGTGGACAGAGGTGCAAACAGAGGGTACAGAGTAAAGAGAGGTGCAAGAAGGGTGTGTAGAGAGGGGTCCAAACAGGATATCCAGGGTAGAAGGAGGTGCAGGCAGAGGGTGCAGTGTAAAGAGAGGTGCATGAAAGGTGCCCAGAATGCTGGAGAGTCCAGACCTCAATCCCATAGAGCATCTGTGGGGAGCAGTTAGGAAAAGGAACCCTTCCAATCTGACAGACCTGGAGCAGTTGGCGAAAGAAGAGTGGTCCAAAATTCCAGTAGAGATGTGTAAGAAACTCATTGATGGTTACAGGAAGCCATTGATTTCAGTTATTTTCTTTTCAAGGGGTGTGCCAATAATTTTGTCCAGTCTATTTTTGGGGTTTTGCATGGAATGTGTCAGATTTGGCTTTTTGTTTCCCGACTTTTTTGTGGCATACCAATACAAACAAAAGAAATAAAGATGAGAATGCCTAAATGTTTGTAATTGCAACAATTTTCTGGGCGAAGTGGTGCATTATCTGACAGAAATGCAGGGGTGCCTATATTTTTGGCCATGACTATACATTTTAAATGGAACCTGTAATGAAATATTGAGGTTGGCGCTGCAAAACCACCAAAAATGCTAGTTCCCTGGCTCTGTCCGGCTTCAACACTTTTAGACAACTACATGGAACAAGCATGAAGATCAGGAAAATCAAAGTGTAGTCATAACACCTAATCTGTATACTTGGCACAGTTGCTGACTTAGAAAATATAGAAGACTAATCTGAAAATTATTATAAATGGCCCGTATATTGGGGTGTAGTCAATGCAGCTGTATAGGTAAACTGTGCATACTTACCCTAGGTTTACATCTGTGCGGGTGGTGCCGCTGCGGATCTGCATGAAAGTCCAAGCAGTCTCACCACCCGCACAGACAAATGCAGACCCGCGGGCAGGTGCCATTAGTTCTAATAGGCCGCCCGCACTGGAAAACTCAACCATACTGGGAACCAAGGTTCCAGTGCAGGCTGCGTTTTCCAAAGAAGTGCAGGGACTTCTTTCAATGCGTGTCACGGGGCACGGGAGTCCATTCAAATGAATGGGCTCTCATGCAAAACGCAGCCCGCGTGGCCACATAGATGTGAACCGGGGGTTGGTTACGTGGAGTGTTGGCCTATACCAGCAATGGGCAAACTACGGCCCGTGGGCCGTATACGGCCCTGCGGACCTTTTAATCCGGCCCGTGGAGCGTGATACTGTCAGGATGGCTGTCAGGATGTGTGTAGGCGGGGCAGCGTGATGAACGTGAGGGGAGCTAGGCTTCCCTCACAGTCCGCCCTGACCGGAACGGCGCGGGAACACGGCGAAAGGAATGCGTGGAGCAAAGGAAAGTGAATTGACACAGGGGGGACTTGGCTTACTACTTGGGGGGGAATAGTACTATGGGGGATGAATTACTATGGGGGATGAAATACTATATGAGGGATGAATTAATATAGGGGATGAATTACTATATGGGGGATGAATTACTATAGGGGGGATGAATTACTATATGGGGGATGAATTACTATATGGGGGATTAATTACTATGCTTACTATGGGGGAATATTACTATACTTACTATGGATGACACATACACATCATTCATCTACTCTTGGTCCGGCCCCCGGGTCCAATATATGAACCCATTGCGGCCCTCAAGTCAAAAAGTTTGCCCACCCCTGGCCTATACACACCGTGTATTTTCACGCCCTTTCCCAGAATAATAACTTTACACTCTCTTTTATTGTTTACTTTGACATGTTTATTGTAAACGTATGTACAAGGCAATTATTTTGTTACATTTTCAAGATACAGCTGTATGTCTTCTACCTGCCAATTATGATTTGTAAATGAAAATATGGAAAACATTGTATCAGCATGAAAGCCAGGAAGCTTGCACTTTCAGGAGAGCTCAGCAACGGTAGACTCCATACATCCTCTGTATTTCTTCTATAGAAAGAAAAAAAAAAATTGCTTCTGTGCCAGGAACATGCCAATATGGGTGCTGGCAATCCACTTAAGGGAATTGACAGAATTTGCTGACAAAACCACAAACACAGAAGAGATAAGCGCGTCTTACGTTGCTGAGACAGTCACCTCTAATGAGGCACGGTGACATTAGATCATGCATCCGCTGAATGCTACAAATTGGTGTAATGGAGCAGAGGTCAGGAAAACAGACGGAGCTGTGCACTCAGCACAAAGGGCGGACATCTGTGCACTGACCCCTCCATCCACAAGTACACACACCTGGGCCTTCTGTCCAGCTGGATTTACTTTATGAATGGTATTACTTCTCATAATGCACCTATAGTGCCTCCCAGGACCGAAAATACACCAATATGACCACCCCTCTAAATGATTGCGTTTCCAGTGAAAGGTAACTTTAACCACTTGCCCTCCTGAGAATTTACCCCCCTCCCTTCCTGACCAGGCCATTTTTTGCGTTATGGCGCTGCGTTATTTTACTGACAATTGTGCAGTCATGCAACGCTGCACCGAAATTAAAATTACATCCTTTTTTTCCCCCAACAAATAAAGATTTCTTTCCGTGGTATGTGATCGCCTGTGCGGTTTTTATTTTTTGAGCTATTAAAAAAAAGACTGACAATTTTGAGAAAAAAAAACGATATTTTAGACTTTGTGCAATTAAACACGTCCAGTAAAAAAATCAAATTTAATCGTAAATTTAGGTCAAAATGTATTCTGCTACATGTCTTTGCTAAAAAAAAAAATCCCAATACATCTAAATGAATTGGTTTGCGTGAAAGTTATAACATTTACAAATGTCGGTATATGTACTGGGATTTTTTATTTTTTTACTAGTAATGGCGGTGATCAGCGACTTATAGAGGGACTGCGGCGGGCATTCTGACACTGGGTCGGGAACTGACTTGGTGTCACTGACATCCCAATGACACTATTACAGCGATCAGTGCTAATAAAAAGCACTGACACTGTACTAATGACACTGGGCAGGAAGGGGTTAACACATGGGGCAATCAAAAGGTTAACAGTGTGCTGTGTGTGTTTTACTGTGGGGCTGTGTGTTGTGCTTCATTGCAAGCACACTGCTTTGCATGGCAGTGCTATGCACAGCCATGCAAAGCAGTGTGCAGGAGCTGACAAGAGAGAGCTGTTTTGTTTACAAACAGTTCTCCCCCCAAACCATCCGCCCCCATCGGAAATGCTCGGCAATCACTAGGCACTGGTAAGCACCGGCCGGGACCCGGTGATTGACAGCCACGAATGGCGGCACGGGTAGGGCAAAATGACGTATATATATGTGATTTTGCGCACCCATGCCGCTCTATAACAGTACTTCTGCTATAGGGCGGACGGGAAGCAGTTAATGCTACAAGTCACAAAGACATTTTACACTGTTGTGTACTTCCATCCTTGTGATAACAGTTTAAGGAAGGTCCAGCATGAACAAAGCCAGCCCCATAGACATGGTTTGATGAGTATGGTGTGGTAGCCTACACAGAGCCATGACCTCAAACCTACCGAAGACCTTTGGCATAGCTCTCAACAGCTCCTCATAGAGAGGGACTGTCCCTCTATGCACCCAAATCCCTCTGTTCCTCTTGCCTCCCAAGTTTTGGTCTGATGTATGAACCTTTATAAAGTGTTATACTGCAATAAACTTCTAAATTATTGCATTCGTTGATTTAAAAAGCAAGTAAAAAGGAAAAGTAGTGGTGAAAAAGTTGTGGGTTTCTCCAATCATTCCCGATATATTAATTACCATGGTATGTGCACCTTGGGCATAGCAGGGGGTGTCCTTTGCCTATATTGCTGCTTAAGGGTGTCCCGTCATCTCAGAATATTGTTCCTCACACTCATAACCTTTGAAGACAATTGTACATCATCCCAATCTCCACTATACACTATCTCTTTGCTTTCTGTATATTATGCTCTTCTAAGATAGTGTTTCTCAACTTTTTATTCAGACAAGGCATCCTTTAAAATTCTGCACAATCTTGGGACACCCCATTCTAACACACTTTGGACACCCAATGTTGGAGGTGATTTATTCTTCCAAAGCAAAAACGCCTTGGCACATTGGTACTGATTAGTATTTCAATGTTTCTCTTCTCCCTCACTAATGTGACCCCAAAGCTGACGGAGGGGGGGCAGGGAAGGGCAAACAAGCATGCTCTGCAGGTGCCCAATGTCCTCCTCATCAACCAGTGACGTCATTGGATGTTAGGACACTGGCAGCTAAAAGGTTGTAATGGCACACAATGAAAACCTGTGGCTTTATGTGACTACAAAGCGTTTCATCCACTTGTTGACTCAATATTGACAAACTGAGCAATTGTTAGGCATTTTGCAAGGCACCCCAGAGTAAACCTGAAGGCACTCCCAGGGTGCTGCAACAGGGCCATCTTTAACGTGAGCCCAGGCTGCCCACAAATATTTTTTCCAGGTGTAGTGGGTGCTGCCGATCACCCCACTTGCTCTCCTGGCCAGTTAATTCAAGTGGCCACTGTGACAGAAGAGAGGCACAGCTGTGGACTGCATGTTTTAGAGCTTGCTCCACCTACTTCTCTGTCAGGACTAGAGTGGCTGCGACAGGAAGTGAAGCAGAGTGGCTCTGTGTTGCCCCACTCAACCCCAACTTCTCCAGTCAGCAGCGCAGAGATCGAACAAACACAGAGCAGGCTGTGTATGGATACTTCTTTCTCACCCTTCACCTGTCAGCAGATTAATAAATCAGTGGAAGAACCGGAGCAGCTTGCAGAGGACACAGTGAGTTGTAGGCAATCGATGATCATTAATAATGTGCAGTAACCTTTGGGTGAGCAGTAACCTCTAGCAACCAATCAGCAGTAATGATATGCAGTAACCTCTAGCAACCATTCAGTGAGTGGTAATAATGTGCAGTAACCTCTAGCAACTGAGCAGTAATAATGTGCAGTAACCTCTAGCAACCAATCGGTGAGTGGCAGTGATGTGCAGTAACCTCTAGCAACTAATCGGTGAGTGGTAATGATGTGCAGTAACCTCTAGCAACCAGTGAGCAGTAATGATGTGCAGTAACGTCTAGCAACCAATCGGTGAGTGTGGATCAGTTCTTTATGTTTACGTCAGTAAAGTTTTTTGAGATAAAGCTGGCAATAGACTAATTTCTAGCAACCAAACGGTGAGCTGTAATGAAGTACAGTGAACTCTAGCAACAAATGGGTGAGCAGTAATGATGTGCAGTAACCTCTAGCAACCAATCAGTGAGCGGTAATGATGTGCAGTAACCTATAGCAACCAATTATTGAGCAGTAATGTCTAGCAACCCATCGGTGAGTGTGGATCAGTTCTTTATGTTTACGTTAGTAAAGTTTTTTGAGATAAAGCTGGCAATAGACAAATTTTGGCCAGTTCAGCAGGAACCAACCAAGATTCAAACAATGTATGAGCAGGCTGAATGTACCCAAGTTGATCAATCAATTAACATGGGTACAGCCAGCCTGTCGGATTTTACTTGCGAATATTGTCAGCACTGCTGCTGCACTCAAGTTTCCCAAGAGCACAGTGGCCTCCATCTTTCTCAAATGGAAGACGTTTGGCACAACCAGGACTCTTCCAGGAGCTGGGTGCCAAATTGAGCAGTTGGGGAAAAGGGCTTTAATAAAAGAGGTTAACAAGAACCCAATGGTTACTCAGACTGAGCTCCAGAGATCCTGTGTGGAGATGGGACAAAGTACCAGAAGGACAACCATCACTGTAGCCCTCCACCAATATGGACTTTATGGCAGAGTGGCTAGATGGAAGCCTGCTTTTGAGATGAATTAGAATGCTGATTTTGAGACAGGTCTTTTCATCCAGTATCAGTACCTGAACTCACAAATTGCTATTTTTTTGGCTGAATGGGCACAAATTCCCACAGACACAAAACCTTATGGAAACCCTTCCCAGAAGAGTGGAGGCTATTAAAACGGCAAAGTGGGTGCCAATTCCATATTATTGACCATGGTTTGGAATGTGCAAGCTCATGTAGATGTGATGGTCAGATGTCCACACTTTTGGCCATATATGTAGGGCCTTATATGGAGGCAAATACCGTACTGATAGCAGATTCTTGGATGTGTGCATACTATTACAATAATTAAAGGGAACCCCCCCCCCACTAATTAAAGGGAAAAAAAAAAACACAACAATGCGTGTCACACAAACAAATATTTTTATTACATGTTCCCTCTTCATTTGCAGAAAATAAATACAAGTGCATATTTCTCAGTAGGCTTTCCTACAAAAAAAGCATTACTATGTAGCCCCCCCAGACACATTGCGCATGTAAACTACTGCGACTCTTCTCATCGACACAGGGGGCGGAGATAACTTTGGGACAGGAGTAGAAAAAAAAATAAGACACAAAAACTGTTCAGAGTTTAACTCTTGTCCGATATCCTTGTGCTGCTGAAGAAGCCTGCAGTAAGTGGATCCACACCTACTACATCGCTCAGCAATGCTTCACAGGCCCCCCCAACGAAGCAATGAACCCCGTAGCTGCTGAAACGGCCTAGTAGCGGCCCCGATTGCCCTCCCTGGCGCCTGCAGTGATACGGGTAAGGATAAGAGCTGTATTACTAGATACACCCAAGAGTAAAAGCACATTGTGACTGTAAATAAGCAAAGCCTGACATCTGACAAGGTGCAGTAATCATGGCATTACTTCAAAAGTACACCTCCTTACTCTCAGTGGAGGCAGCCATTGTGTGCGGGAGACATATTCATGACAAAAACGCAGCTGAAGATTGGTTTAGCGTACAAAACGCTTTCCTTGACCATGTAGCTGAATGCTCAAAGCTGAGCAACTGCTGCTTTATTTTTTTTTATAATAATCAGTCGTCAACGTTCAATCGTACAGCGGCCATTGACAAGGATGTAAGAGCCCCCCTCTGCACAGCAAAACTAAGTGCAACAGCCACCAATCGAATGTGAGATTACTGAAACAAGGACACTGATGGATGAGTTGAGATTGATTACCACGGGCTGCAGCAAGTTGCCTCTGTAAATAAACCTACTGCTCTTATTTAGAAAAGTGCCCGAAAGAAGAGTTGTTGACCGCCATGGGTAACAAAGTGCAGTTCTTCCTTCAGGCACTTTAATAAGTAAAGGCCGCTAAAACTTGCACTGATTGCTACAAACGTGCCAATGCGCTTAGCTAAGTCACTAATCGCTCAAAAAGAGCAACGATTAAAAAACACGATTACAAAAATGAACACAAAAGAAGTCACTTTGGTTGCTCCATTGATTAAACAAAAATATTCTTTAGACAATTAAGCGCAATCATATCTCTTGTAACAAAACAAACAAAAAAAAAAGATTCACGGGAACGAGATAAATTAGGGCCGAGGCACATGGACGTCTCTTGACCTGCCTCTCCTGAGGCGTTGCTGGCCAAAGAAATACAAATAAAATAAAGGGGGAGATACAAGTCAGAGGCGAAGCACAGAGCAGAACCGTAGACAGCTGGTTTTCAGGACCACAATGGATCTTCTACCCGCCATTTTGGTTGGCTTGAACAATGAGCCTCAGAGAAAAGGGCCCCAAATTTGCATTCCATTGCAACCCAACAAGCTCATATCCAATAACACAGTGGTTCTCAACCTGGGGGTCGAAGGACCCTTTCACAGGGGTCCCCTAAGACCATCAGAAAACACATATTTCCGACGTTTAAAGAGCAGCTACTGTGTAGAAAGCAGCTGCTGTGTTGAAAGCAGCTACTGTGCTGAGAACAGCTACTGTGTTGAAAGCAGCAGTATTGGAGGTAAAACGACACTCATGAATTATAATTACTGGGTAAATAATTTTATGGTTGGGGGTCACCACAACATGAGGAACTGTATTAAAGGGTCACGGCATTAGGAAGGTTGAGAACCACTGAAATAACACTACCCACCCAATGAAGGAGGAGGGAAAAAATAGAAAATGTGATACTTCATCTCAGAAAACGTATAATAAAACCCTAATACTTCACCCGAACTTTTTTCTACCCTGCTTTCTGTATTTTGTACTTTACCAAGGAAAAGAAAGCGAAAAGTCTGCAAGAACAATGAGTGTCTCCTTCATTTGGATTCCCAGTTGCTGGTATAAAAGAGGACCTGTCATGTTGTCCATTCAGGGCAAAGTGACAGTCTGTTTAAACTCCAGTACCTCACCTTCACTTTGCTGCCAAGTCAGGGTTGCCTCAAAATACCTGGTACTTCCAGGTATACAGAATCATGTGACCTCATCCAATGATGCTTGACCCGCACAGCCAATTGACAGGTTAGAACCGAGTCATGTGAGGAGGATGTCTCTGGGATTCCTGAGTAAGTTCTGACACAGAATTTATACAGGGGTTGACTTCGTAAAGTGATGTAGCAGTGGTAGAGGCGAGCATAACTAAATCAGTCTGTGGACTTTAAAGAGACACCTTCACTTTGCCCATTCAATCTCCATAACTGGGGTTGAGGATCAGTTTCCAGTTAACTCAGAATGGCACCAATTTAAAGGATAACTGTTCTACACAAAACTGCAGCCCTGATCTACACAAAGGTTGCCTTACCATAAACCAGCTGAAACCCCCTATGACCTAGCCTTACCATAGAATTCTACATCAAGTTATAGTTATACCCCAAAACATACATGGAATAATGGGTATGGAGTCCAAAATCATTTAAAATTAGTATTGGATCATAACAAGAAAACTTGTCAACTCGTTTCAGGGGGCTCAAGGAGCTCACCCTTCTTCAGGGCCCAAATACTATAAGAGGTTAGGGGGAGTACAGTCACCAGGATCGTTTGTAGGATGAATGTTAAAGTAAGCCCATAATCAGTGTATCACTTTAACACTCACCCTACAAACAATTAATCCTGGTCACTGTGCCATTTCTGAGTCCTAACTACTTACAATACCCAATCGCTGAAGGAAGAAGATCCTTGAGCTCCTGAATCGCATTGACTGGGGAAATCCTTGAGCCCCTGATAGGAGTAGGCTGTTTTGCTTTCATTTGTATGAACTAATAGTAAAAGGATTTAGGCTCAAATACCATTTGGTTTGGTGCTCTCATTAGACTTTGCATACATGGATTTATAAAATCCCCTCCTCAGGTGGTACCTCCTTTTTGTTGAGAGCAGACTCACAATAGCCACTGTGCCCTGTCTGAATCAGGTGACCTAGTGATAAGCTGAATTCAGCATTACACATTGCTGTTTGTGTCCCCGCTGGGGAGATTTTAACTCCCTTCAGCCTCGTTTACACTTGCTTTTACCTCTGAAGAGCGATCTGTGTTCAGATCACTCTTCAGAGAGCATTTGACAGGCGATGAGGTGTTTTATCACCACCTTACCTCCTGTTTTAACCTCCTAAATGCTGGACTACCTGCAGTTGCAAGACGGCTACATACACTGGAATGGGTCATGTCCGATGGGCAGTAGCAATGGGGGATATAATTCCAGCTGCAGCCGCGTCATGTGTGTACCTACTGGCCCCTGCCTTCCTAACTAAAGGGGGAGTGCTTGAGTGGCGGTAAAGACATGGCTTATCCATGAGGTTTTACTGCCCCACTACCAACCCCAAACCGCTAGTGTAAACGAGTCGTTCTTGTCTGTGTTCATTTTACATTCTTTCCCAGGTGACACCAGAACAGTAGGTTATGAGATATCTCCCTGACAAGGACACAGAAAGCAATAAAGCCTACAGATGCTCTAACCCCTGACCACTCTGTATAGAAATTATAAAAGTTTTGGCAGACTTTCACTTTGTGAGCAGTTCCTCCTTTTGGTCGACCAGATGGAGCTTGCATTGGGATGAGTTGCATTGTTTAATAGCACAGATCTACCCAACCATCCACCCATCTGGTCCTCCTCGACGAGGATTCACTGTAGACACGCTGATGAATTCAAGCAGAGATTTTTTTTTTTTTTTTTTAAACTGGATGGCCATAGGGGTTTCAGTTTATTTACTGGCAGGGTATGCTGCACAAGGCCGTATCACAAATCCATCCTAGCACAGGTCTACTCCGTGCTACTCATCTGAACAAGTTCTCCCAACTAGTAACGCTGCTTCTGACACCTCTGGTGCATGGAACAAACATACTTTGCGTGTGACATTTTGTTCACAAAAAAAGGTAGCAAAAATTAAGACAAGCCAAAAAACAAGAGAGAAAAATATCTCGATTGACTGGTGAATCTACAGGTAGACAGGTCAGCCTGAAAAACACGGCTTGGTTGAAATATTAAGGTAAGCTCTTGTAACGGCACAGGTACACTGTACACTTCCAGTTTTGGCCCTTGGTATATTCCTAAAAAATATATCTATATTTATATAGACAAAGTGGAGGGGAGAGGTTAATCATCCACTCCTATATTTCTGAAAAGGTACGACATGGACTCCCCGTTGTGAATCCGCCGGATGGCTTCGGCCAGGATCATGCTGATGTCCACCGTCTTGATCTTGGGACACTGCAGTTTCTGAACTTCGTGGGGGATCGTGTTGGTGACGACAACCTGGGGGCAGAGAGGAAGTGACACGTGATGAAAAGCTCAGCTGAAGAACCAGTTTAGGAAGAAGGGTCAGCCGCACACCGGAGGATAGATGAATATAGTGTGTATTTATTGATCCATAGGACACACAAAACACCAGGACATGAATACAGGACCTCTTAACGCGTTTCACACGATCTATTGCTTGATTAAGTATGAGATTGTGTGAAACGCGTTAACAGGTATTCATGTTCTGGTGTTTTGTGTGTCCTATGGATCAATAAATACACACTATATTCATCTATCCTCCGGTGTGCGGCTGACCCTTCTTCCTATTGCATCGTGTGTGGTGGTGAGCCAGAGCCTGCACCTGTTGTGGATTGATCTGGATTGTTTGCCTGCGCGGTATACCTTTTATTCTTTGCATTCAACCCCTACAGTTTACCAATGACCGAAACATGAATTTTAATTGGCTGCCCTGAGTTATGGAAACTGAACTCTCAGTTCAGTACTTTTTAGAGAGCATTGACTTTGTATTGTTTCAGTGTACCTAAAAGTTGTATAAGAAATGGTTTTCACATTTTACACACCTGCTGCCATTGTTTCATTCCTATACTTCATATACAGACAGGTAGGAGTCCCAACTAGAGGCTCCTTGTATGTCAGAGAACATTCATTAGCCTTGGTAGTGACAAGTGACTCAGTGCTTGTGAAAACTATATATTAAAGGGAAAAAAAAATCTCTCTGTGTAAAGACAAAATATCAACCGATTAATTTTTTGTGAAAAAGAGAACTTACACTTTAAACAGTTAGATATCTCCCTACAGGGAATGCATTGTTTTCAGCAAGTCTCATAGGCAGGCCATAGACGGGCAGCATGACCGATAAAAATAAATGAGGAGATCCGTGAAAAACACTGGCCCCACTACCGGCGTGATTATCGGCCGATTTTTCGTACGGATGAAAAATCGGCCGATAAACGACCCGTTTATGGCCTGCAAAAGACTTGCGTTGAGGGAAGGAGCAGTAAAGAACAACCATTGTGTAACATTGCAAAGCAGGAAGCAGAGCCTGAGTATGTAGCTGCCTCCAAGTAGATGTGTGTGTGTATGTATGTATATATATATACACACATACATACATACACACATATATATATATATATAAATATATATATATATATATATACACACACACATATACAGTTGTGTTCAAAATAATAGCAGTGTGTTGAAAAAAGTGAATAAAGCTCAAAATCCTTCTAATAGCTTTTATTTCCATCCACACAAATGCATTGGGAACACGACACATTCTATTCCAAATCATAACATGAAGAAAAATATATCAAATTTGTGTTGTTCCAAAAAAAAAAAAAGAAGAAAAGTGAATATTAGAATATTCAAAAAAATCGCAGTGTTTGTATTCTTCTTTACAAACTCAAACATTCACTATATAAACTGAAAAATGTTTGAAGATTTTGCTTTCCTTTGAATGACTTCATGAATATTCGGTTGTAGTCGCACTGTTTCTGAGAACTGCTGTACATCTGTGTTGCATGGAGTCACCCAACTTCTGGCCCCTGTGATCAGGTATTCCAGCCCAGGATGATTGGACCACATTCCACAGTTCTTCTCTATTTCTTGGTTTTGCCTCAGAAACTGCATTTTTGATGTCACCCCACAAGTTTTCTATTGGATGCAGATCCGGGGATTGGGCTGGCCACTCCATAACGTCCATCTTGTTGGTCTGGAACCAAGATGTTGCACGTTTACTGGTGTGTTTGGGGTCGTTGTCTTATTGGAACACCCATTTCAAGGGCATTTCCTCTTCAGCATGACCTCTTCAAGTATTCTGATGTATTCAAACTGATCCATGATCCCTAGTATGCGATAAATAGGCCCAACACCGTAGTATGAGAAACATCCCCATATCATGATGCTTGCACCACCATGCTTCACTGTCTTCACAGTGTACTGTGGCTTGAATTCAGTGTTTGGGGGTCGTCTGACAAACTGTCTCCGCCCACTAGACCCAAAAAGAACAATCTTACTTTCATCAGTCCACAAAATGTTGGGCCATTTCTCTTTAAGCCAGTCAATGTGCTCTTTGGCAAATTGTAACCTCTTCAGCACATGTCTTTTTTCCAACAGTGGGACTTTGCGGGGGCTTCTTGCAGATAGCTTGGCTTCACATAGGCGTCTTCTAATTGTAACAGTACTCACAGGGAACTTTACACCTTCTTTCATCTTCCTGGAGCTGATTGTTGGCTGAGTCCGTGCCATTTTGGCTATTCTTCTATCCATTCCAATGGTAGTTTTTCGCTTTCTTCCACGTCTTTCAGGTTTTGGTTGCCATTTTAAATCATTTGCAATCATTTTAGCTGAGCAGCCGATCATTTTCTGCACTTCTTTAAATGTTTTCCCCTCTCCAATCAACTTTTTAATCAAGGTACGCTGTTCTTCTGAACAATGTCTGGAACGACCCATTTTCCTCAGAATTTCAGAGAGAAATGCACTGTAACCAGCATTTGCTGCCTTCCTTCCTTAAATAAGGGCAATAATTGCCACCTGTTTTTCAAAGAATGAATGACCTCACTAATAGAACTCCCCACTGCTATTATTTTGAACATGCCCCTTTCAATGAGTGATTCAATTACACAGAATCAGCAACATGCATGTCATGACTGTTGGGTCTGTTGGATTTCTATTACTCTACTACACCTGCTAGTAAATTATTTGCCACGTAGAAATATCATTTCTACCAAAAACAGTGATTGATCAGGTTAGTGATGTCTGACTGCTATTATTTTGAACACAACTGTATATATATACACACACACACACACACACACACACACACAGCTAAGCATAAATAAGTACACCCCGTTTGAAAAGTAAGATTTTACTCAATATCTCAATGAACACAGGAACAATTTCCAAAATTTTGACAAAATTGAGTTTTATAGAACATTTGTTCGGCTAATTACATGAAAGTAAGGTTAATAATATATTCGATTACAAAATCTTCAGTTTTACTCAAATTAGTTGATGCAAAAATGAATCCACCCCACAACAAAAACTACTACATCTAGTATTTTGTATGACCTCCATGATTTGTAAGGACAGCACCAAATCTTGGAATGGAATGAATAAGGCATGGAATGAACAAGATGGCGACATATTGCAACATCAATCTTTTTCCATTCTTCAAAAACAATGTCTTTTAGAGCCTGGAAGCTGGAAGGAGAACGATGCTCAACTGGTCTCTTCAGAATTCCCCATAGGTGTTGGATTGGGTTCAGATCAGGAGACATACTTGGCCACTGAATCACTTTCACCCTGTTCTTCAGAAATGCAACAGTGGACTTAGATGTGTGTTTTGGATCATTGTCATGTTGGAAAAGTGCACGACAACCAAGAGCACGGAGTGATGGTAGCATCTTCTCTTTCAATATAGAGTAGTGCATCTGTGAATTTATGATACCATCAATGAAATGCAGCTCCCCGACACCAGCAGCACTCATGCAGCCCCACAGAAGGACACTGCCACCACATTTCACTGTAGGCACCATGCATTTTTCTTTGTACTCCTCACCCTTGCGACATCATACAGTTTTGAAGCCATCAGTTCCAAAAATATTTATCTTGCTTTCATCACTCCCGAGTACAGAGTCCTAGTAGTCTTCTTTTTTTTTCAGCATGGGCTCTGGCAAATTCTAGGTAGGCTTTTTTGTGCAGGGCTTCCTTCGTGGACGACACCCACACATGCCATTCCTCTGCAGTGTACGCCGTATTGTGTCACGGGAAACAATCACCCCAGTTTGGCTTTCTACTTCTTTAGCTAACTGCAGTTAACTTGCATGGTGATTTTCTTCAACCCTTCTCATCAGAAGACACTCCTGCTGAGGTGGTAACTTCTGTGAATGGCCTGGATGTTTCTGTGAGGTGGTTACAGTTCCCTCTTTTGTATCACTTTTGCTACAGTATTCTGACTGATAAGTAAAGCTTTGCTGATCTTCTTGTAGCCTTCACCTTTCTTGTGTAAAGAAATTATATAATTTCTTTACCCTTGTGACATTTCTCTTCCATGTGGTGCCATTGCTGACATCATGAAATGGGAGGGGTTTTCTTTAATTAACGCCCTTTTATAATAAACTGTCTCTGCTGGACACCTGGTATAATGAATAATTAGACTCACCTGGAGTTGAATTCTTGTTAATTAGGATTTTGTTGTCTAAAATTTTACTTTGTTCCTAAGACGTTCATTGGGGTGTATTCATTTTTGTAACATTGAATTAATTTTAGGAAAAATACTTTTTTGTGAATGCAAATTAACAAATCTTGTTTGCCATCAATGGCCCGCATTTGTGGGAGTATTTTGTAGTATCCCATAGAAAATAGT
The DNA here is from genome assembly GCF_062004578.1 of Staurois parvus. NCBI lineage: Eukaryota > Metazoa > Chordata > Amphibia > Anura > Ranidae > Staurois > Staurois parvus. The sequence goes on along the minus strand of NW_028318678.1, from coordinate 73,554 downwards.
GTCCCATAGAAATTTTGACTCTGAAAGTAAAGTAAAGGTTTTCTGACAACTCTTTTGGGGTGTACTCATTTATGTTGAGCACGGTGTATATATATATATATATATATATATATATATATATATATAATTATACAGGATTTATATAGGGCCAACAGTTTGCTCAGCACTTTACTATATATAGATGTGAATGTTCAATATATATGTGTAAAGCGCTACGTAAATTGACAGCGCTATATAAGTACCTGTAATAAATAAATAAATAAATAAATAAATAAATATAGTATAAAGGTCTTATATATATAATGATGTTGCACATTTGATTTTTTTTTTTTTTTTTTTTAAAAGATGTGATGTTGGAAAAAGTTTAGAAATATTTTGAAAAAGAAAAAAAGAGCACTGTGAGAGACAGAGGAGGAGGAGGAAAACAGAAAAAGACAGGAAATAATGTCCTCACCTCATCTATAGCAGATTCTTCTATTAACCGTGGAGCATCGGAGGACAGGAGACCATGTGTGGCCATGACAAAGATTTTGTAGGCCCCTCGTTCTTTAAGTGTATCGGCAGCAGCAAGAAAACTGTCTACATCATCTATGATGTCATCCTGTGGGAACCACAAGAAACACGTGTCACAGAGAAGAACCCAGTCAAGAGACAGGATGTTTTGTGGGGAAAGTCACCAATGTGAGGTCTGTACTTGAGTTGAGAGTTGAGACATCTCCTTCCTCTGCAGAGCTCAGTGCTCTACTTATTTAGAATGGTCAGTGATTATCTGGAGATGGAGACTTTTTATCTATTTTAATATCTTTTTATATATGATATACAGTATATACACACAAACACACATCAAGGACAGCAGTGCCTGAAAATAGTTGCTACAAGCATTCATCGTGTATGTTAAAAGCTTAAAAGAGGAACTTTACACCCAAAAGGGGAAGTATCACTTTTCCTCCCACTTCCCCCATCCTCTCCTATATTTGGGATGTCTTTTTTTGGGGGGGGGGGACCCACTCCCACCTCCGGTTCGGCCCCCTCCTTCCCCCGCAGTCTCTTAGGACACGTCACAAGTCCCAGAAGACTGCAGAACCATTCACATGGCGCAGTGTGGCTCATGCATGTGCAGTGGGCAGCTGGCTGTGAAGCAAGGGGTCACAAGGAGTTGGCTGCCCACATTTAAGATGCTGGTGCCTGAACCCAAAGAACAGCAAAGAGCCGGGTCGGGTGAGGACATCGCTGGATCCGGGGACAAGTAAAGTGTGTGTTTTCTTAAAAGTGAGCAGCTACAGTATTTATATCTGATGACTTTTAAATGTTTGATTACAGGGTGAAGATCCTCTTTGGCTTGTGTTGCCTTCCCTGGTTCCCCCTTCCCTCTCATTAATATGGCAATTTTTTTTAAAAAGCAAAACCTTTCCATTTCCATAACATACCTTATTTGTGTCTCTATGCAATGCAGGCAGGTCATGGCTGCTGTATGGGTCTGGCAGAATGCTGTACATAGCTTCCTGAAAACATCACAGCACCTAACCTCAGTACTCCTCTCAAGTGCCTTCCGCACTGATACAAGCAGCAAGCTGGCTCTTGGGAGGAGTTATGCTGATGTCAATATGCCTTGATGGGTGAATGTCAGTCTGATAATGCAGACCACCCTAGATAACACATACATGTCATGATGAGCCTCCACGATTGAAAAAGCTGCAATCCAATAAATGAAAGGAGTGAGCCTGGGGACAGTAAGGCTGGGAAAGGATAGGGCTAAATGATGCTGAATGTCCTCCAGCCAGGAAATGAGGTGGGCTCTATTTGGCTTTCTGCACACTGTAAAACACTCACTGTGTGCAGCAAAATCAAAGTAAACAATTTCAGTACAGGAGTCTGTATAACTGTACAAGACTGACGGTAAAGCTGGGCATCATCTTTAATAATATTGATTTGAAACCTAATATTTTCATTCCTAAATGGGCAGCATTTATGGGCAATGCGAACATTCTGCACCCCCCACTTAGTGCATTGCCATTTCCCCTCTCCCCACCACCCCCCATGCAGTACTTTACCTTCTGTACTCACCACAATAATGGCTATCCTTCCACCAACATCACCGACAACTGTAATAGGGGGCTTCTCTTTAGGGAACATCACTGAAAAAAGAAAAAAAAAAAAAGAGAATATACTGTTAATTTACCTCCAATCCCTGAGATCGTCCAACTATAGACTGCTGGGGTCCCTGAGCCACACAACACGTACCAAAGGACAACATGTGACACACAAGCCACAGGCTGGGCACCAGGGGGGTTAGACCATCTGTCAAGCGTGTACAGTTGTGCCCCCATTAGAGAGATTCCCTCACTTCTCCTCCAGTGGTTACAAGGACAAGAACTCGCACTCTGATCCAGGCAACCTTTTTTGTTTTACTTCAGATGTTCCCTTTAAATTTCCTCTCCTATTGAATTCTCATGAATCTACTGTAATATATATTAATAACCCAACAGGTAGACTTGGACCCCCTCCTGCCGATCCCACTTGGGAACTAAACCCCTGAGATCGATTGCATTACCAGTATCTGTGAGACACATTCACACACTTGGTGGATTAATTCTCCGGCGTCTACCAGAAAACTAAATCTCTTCTTTTTTTTTTTTTTTAAATGCAGACACTTTAATTCTTATAAGCTGATTGGTCCCTACGGCATAGCTTTCATTCTTCTCTTCAATGTTTCCTCTAGTTCACACAAAATTCACTCTGTGATGTTCCCGCAATGATTATGAACAGAAATAAAAATGATTAACGGTCCCGGCTCCCGCCAGCATGAACAAGTGTCAAGAACAGACAGTCCAATGTTCCAGACCTTCCTGTTAAATGAGTGATATTATTCCAGGGATGGAACGGGCTGCACCCTGCTGTGTAAATATTAGGCTTCAGCCTGCAGAGCATTTACGGATCTGAGAGGTGTCACGGCCCACCTGCCGGCTGCAGAACGATACCGAGCTGCCGAGCATTACACAGATCTCAGGAAAGAGACAATCCGCTGTCACTGGAGACATGCCGCAGGCTACCTTTATCTCTGCTGTCAGATCAAACATGGATGATATATTACACATAACATGCAAAGCTCCGGGAATGGAGAGCTGGCAGGATGGACTGCAGAATGCTTAACCACTTCCAGTCCGGACACTTTCCCCCCCTTCCGGTCCGGACGCTTTCATCCCCTTCCGGTCCGGACGCTTTCCCCCCCCTTCCGGTCCGGACGCTTTCCCCCCCTTCCGGTCCGGACGCTTTCCCCCCCCTTCCGGTCCGGACACTTTCACCCCCTTCCGGTCCGGACACTTTCACCCCCTTCCGGTCCGGACAATTTCACCCCCCTTCCGGTCCGGACACTTTCACCCCCTTCCTGTCCGGACACTTTCACCCCCTTCCGGTCCAGACACTTTCACCCCCTTCCGGTCCGGACGCTTTCACCCCCTTCCGGTCCGGACGCTTTCCCCCCCTTCCGGTCCGGACGCTTTCCCCCCCTTCCGGTCCGGACGCTTTCACCCCATTCCAGTCCGGACACTTTCACCCCCTTCCAGTCCGGACACTTTCACCCCCTTCCAGTCCGGACACTTTCACCCCCTTCCAGTCCGGACACTTTCACCCCCTTCCAGTCCGGACACTTTCACCCCCTTCCAGTCCGGACACTTTCACCCCCCTTCCAGTCCGGACACTTTCACCCCCCTTCCAGTCCGGACACTTTCACCCCCCTTCCAGTCCGGACACTTTCCCCCCCTTCCTGCCCAGGCCAATTTTCAGCTTTCAGCGCTATCACACTTTGAATGACAATTGCGCGGTCATGCAACACTGTACCCATATGAATTTTTTAGCATTTTTTTTTAGAGACAGATAAAACTTTATTTTGGTGGTATTTATTCACCGCTGGGATTTTTATTTTTTTTTTTTTGCTATATAAATGAAAAAGTCCAAAACTTTTGAAAAAAAAGTGTTTTTCTTATAACATTTTGCAAATAAATAATCTTTCTTCATAAATCTTGGCCAAAATTTATTCAGTTATCTTTTTAGTAAAAAACAAAACAACCCAAATTAGTTTATAACCAAAAAATTATAATTTTTCAAATTTTTATTTTACATTTTTTCATATAGTTTTATTTTTTTTACATACTGTCACCCTAGCAGTACAGTGACACTGTACTTACTTGTGGGGGGTGATGAAGATTATTTTTTTTTTTTTTACACTGATTGCTTTTACACCCATAAAGGCTGTAAAAGCAATCATTTCTCCTTCTCTTTGGCTGCATTCTTGCAGCCATTGAGAAATACTATGTGAGCTGTGATTGGTCACAGCTTGTCACATGGTGCTAATTGGCTAATCAGTGATCACATGATCGGGACCTCAAGCAGAGGTCCTGTACAGCGAACGGAGGACACAGCGGGCACTGGATCGCAGTGCTGTGCGCTCCCAGGGAGCACACACAAGCAGGGGGCGGGGAGGCCATTTATAAACAGCCACCCACTCCTGCACTGCTCCTGTCCGGCCGTTTATATACATGAACCGGACAGGAAGTGGTTAATGTAGAATTATAGGCACAACTTTTTTTCATTTTGGATAGAGTAAGGGAGGGTTATAAATCCTGCAAGCTTTATTTTTGCCATCCCCCATTCGGGAGATTTACCTTTACTTCCTGTCCCATAGTCAAGCAGGTGAGTGGAAATCCCTGCAAATTAAGGGAATCTCTTGGGTCACCAGAACTAGTGCCCCTACTGGAAAATTTCCCCTCTATTACTTTTCTGGGGACAACCCGAAATATGGGATCTTCTTTCACTTTCAATGATAATGGTGAACAGTACAATAGAGAGGGGGAATCTCCCTAATGGGGACACAGACAGCAATAAAACTGATGAGGGTTCTATTCCCTCTCTACTCCATCCAAAACAAAAAAAAGGTTTTGCCTTTAGTTATACTTTAAAGAGCACATGTCTTTATATCACCAACCCTTCATCTCTACCATAGGAGCCTCCAAGTGTTTGGAAGACACACATATCTGTGCTGACAGCCATCATTAAAATACTGTACATGTAAATCCAGTCACTAAAATATAATGTAAGCCTTACTGAAATCTTAATAGCAATTTTCAACCCTTCTAAATCTGGCAATCCTGCCATGAAGGTCCCTGTTGAGGCACTTTTTGTTACAGGGCGACAACAATTTGATGTTCAGTTATGTTCCTACATTGTCACCCTCACTTCCAGTTAAAGCAGAACTGAAGTCCCACTGTAAAAAACTGCGAGCTGGAAGGATCTTATTGCAGAAGAGACATGCTAGGTCTCTTCTGCAATAAAATAGCCCTACCCGCCTGCTCACCATCTCCTCCAGCACTATAAACTGAGCTGTGCATGTGCAGCTCAGCTTAAAAAGCTGGGCCGCTGTCTGACTGTTGGGATGGCGGCCTCCTTCGCATGCGCAACTCAGCCTAAAGTGCTGGGCCGGTCTCTGACTGTTGGGATGGCGGCCTCCTTCGCATGCGTAGCTCAGCTTAAAATGCTGGGCTGGTCTCTGATTGTCGGGACGGTGGCCTCCTTCGCATGCGCAGCTCAGCTTAAAGTGCTGGGCCAGTCTCTGACTGTTGGGATGGCAGCCTCTTTCGCATGCACAGCTCAGCTTAAAGTGCTGGGCCAGTCTCTGACTGTCAGGATGGCGGCCTCCTTTGCATGCGCAGCTCAGCTTAAAGTGCTGGGCCGGTTTCTGACTGTCTGGAGTGACATCATCCCCCACCGGCCAAAGAAGAGACCAGAAGATTAGCTTTCAGAAGAAGATGCCAGCACCAGTGCAGGACAGGTGGACAGGTAAGTATGGCGACTTTGGTTCCGCTTACAAAAATACAGTATGAAGACGTGGTCCACTGTTGTCAACATCAAAAAACCCATCCCCAGAAATGGCTTGCAACAATCACCAGAGTACATGCAGATAGGAAGTGTTTGCAAAGAGGCTGTAGGAGATCAACAGCACAAAGAGGACAATAAAGATGATAGAAAGGTAAACTAAATGACAGCTAGTTCAGTTTTACATCTACGTTTATACACAAGATGCTCAAAGTACACTATATGGGCTAAAGGTATGTGAACATCCCTCCAGATTACTGAGTTTACGTATTTCCAATAAAGGGACTGTTAATGCTACGGCATACAAAGACATTTTAGATCAGTGGTCTCCCAACCAACTGTGGCCCAGGAGCCAGATGTGGTCCTTTGCTTCTTTTATTCAGCCCTTGGGGCAATATTTCTTCCACTGATACCAACAATGGGGCCTAATTCCTCCCCACTTGCACCTATGTAGGGGCATAATTCCTCTCAATGACACCAACAATGGGGCACAATTCCTCCCAAAGACACCAACAACTGGACACAATTACTCCCAATGACACCAACAATGGGGCACAATCCCTCCCAGTAATACCAACATTGGGGCACAATTCCTCCCAAAGACACCAACAATGGGGCACAATCCCTCCCAGTGATACTAACATTGGGGCACAATTCTTCACAATGACAACAACAATTGGGCCGAATGACACCAAAGATGGAGCACAATTCCTCCTACTGACACCAAAGATGGGGCATTGTTTTTTTCCCACTCATGTCAGGACCTTTTTTAGCCCCAATGGCCACAGTCCGCCCCCCCCCCCAAAGTCTGAAGGACAGTAAACAGGCCTTTTGTTTAGAAAGTTTGGAGACTCCTGTTTTAGACAATTGTCACTGCCAACCTTATGATAACCATTTTCTGTTTCAGCATGACTAGACAGCTATGTACAAAGCCAGCTCCATAAAGACATAGTTTGATCAGTTTGGGGTGGAGGAACTTGGTGTTCAACCCTACTAATTGTCTCTGGGAAACCCTGATTGCAAGTCAGACTTTCTCATCCAACATCAGTACCTGACCTTACAAATGCTCCTTTTGGATGAATGGCCACAGATTCCCACAGACACAATACACAATTTAATGGAAAGACTTCCCAAATGAGTGGGGGCTGTTAAAGGCCCAAAAGAGGACCAATTTCATATTAATAGCCATGATTATAAAATGGGATACCCAACAAGGTCATATGGGTGTGATGCTCAGGTCACACCCATATGGCCATATGTGTTTTCTGGAATGCAGACTAAAGAGGTAACTGCATTACCCCATGTAGAAAATTACAGCACTTTGGATAAATCAAATCAGACACAGAGAATGGCAATACGGTAATGTGGGCAGCAGGGGGCATGTCTATGCACTATCAGGGGGCCAATATGGCTGACTCGGGTACCTTTGGCTGTGTTATGGAAGAGCTTGTCTGTAAACAGATGGCATGTCCGGGCATCGCTCATCTGCAAAAGTGTTTGATGGTGACCATTTGCTATGCTCAATTCAGCTTTAGCATAACCATCATTGTTTTGAGTAATAAAATAATGGTAGTTAGAACAACATATGCGCTGCAGCGTTCCGCCGCCGCAAGTCAGCTATAAAACAAATGAATGTAGAAAACGATTACGCGCTTCAAAAGCGGTCCTGAAAGTGCTTCGGCATTCAGAGATGCGTCTCCATTACACCTAATTGCATTTTCACTGTGGTAACCTCTCTCCCCTGAGAAAATTCCACCGACAGCAAAGTAACTGCTGCACAGGAGTTAAATCACAATGTAATCCATCTGTACAAGGTATGCCCCCCCCCCATCCCAAACACGACGCCTTGCCATTTCATACAAGCAGAGAAGATAAAGGAAAGCCACGTAACAGGCAGACAATAATCCTCATTTGGAACCAAATCTTTCCAATCTGTTATGTGTATTATGGGCTTAATCCTTCAGCTTTGTGCCAACAAGTGCCATTCTGGTTAGGTTATTGCCGTGACTACCCACCAATCCAATTTAACTGCTACGGACAAGTTGGCCACCAGGATACCGCTGCATTCGGAGACCAATCAGAAACCTTCCTTCACCGATCTGAGTGATTGCCATGTTAAAGGAAAAGTACAGACAAAGCCTTTTTTGGCTGTACTTCTCCTATGGATCACAGGAGTGCAGTTAGTTCTGCATTCCTGTGACCTGTTTCAGCCTGTTTTCCACTGTCAGCTGATGTCACAGAGCTGGTCCAGGCTCTGGAAAGATCCTGACCATTTGGTTGGGATTCACCCAGAAGCCTGGAACAGCAGCTGGCTCAGCCTCTCAGTGATCAGCCGAGAGCCTGAGTCAGCCACTCCCGTCCCCTCCACAGTGCAGTGCTCCAATGAGCACTGGGGGGGGCAGAGCAGAGGGGAGAACTGAGCGATCATCAGTATTTGATTGCTCAGTTCTCACTACAGAGCCAGCAAGGAACAGATGCAACATCCACCTATAGGTGAATATATATATACATATATATAGAACTTAGATTGTATGAGTATGTGTATGTATGAGTGTGAGACAGGGACCTTAGATTGTACACCCCTTGAGGGTTAGGGACCTTAGATTGTACGCCCCTTGAGGGTTAGGGACCTTAGATTGTACACCCCTTGAGGGTTAGGGACCTTAGATTGTACACCCCTTGAGGGTTAGGGACCTTAGATTGTACACCCCTTGAGGGTTAGGGACTGATGTGAATGTACAATACATATGTAACGCGCTGTGTAAATTGATGGTGCTATATAAGTACCTGAAATAAATAAATAAATAATGAAAATGTGTGATTTGGAGACCTCCCTACAGACCAGCCTGATCAGAAGGAAATCTTAGTTTTTTTTTTTAAGTTTTAAATGTAAATGAATATACACTCACCAAACACTTTATTAGGAACCAAATACTAAACACAGATACTCCTGCGCTTAGGGATGAACTTAATGCAGGATCCATTCTGGAGATCCTGAATGTTGCACGCCTTGCAGCCCTCAAAGGACTGGGGGAGTCCACAACACTAGATGCAAAGAAAACAAACAGAAAAGGTCCCTAACCCTCAAGGGGCGTACAATCTAAGGTCCCTAACCCTCAAGGGGTGTACAATCTAAGGTCCCTAACCCTCAAGGGGTGTACAATCTAAGGTCCCTAACCCTCAAGGGGCGTACAATCTAAGGTCCCTAACCCTCAAGGGGCGTACAATCTAAGGTCCCTGACCCTCAAGGGGCGTACAATCTAAGGTCCCTGTCTCACACTCATACATACACATACTCATACAATCTAAGGTCTATATATATATATATATATATATATATATATATATATACACACACACACACACTCACCTATAGGTGGATGTTGCATCTGTCCCTTACTGATGATCGCTCAGTTCTCCCCCCTGATCTGCCCCCCCATCTACTACCTTTATCAATAAATATTAAGGTAATGCACTAGGCCGGTGCACCCTCTGTTTGTTTTCTTTGCATCTAACTTTATTAGGTACACCTGTTCAATGGCTTGGTAACACAAATTGCCAATCAGCCAATCACTTGGCAGCAACTCAATACATTTAGGCATCTAGATGTGGTGAAGATGCCTTGCTGAAGCTCAAACCGAGAATCAGGATGGGGAAGAAAGGGGATTTAAGTGACTTTGAACATGACATGGTTGTTGGCGCAGACGGGCTGGTCTGAGTATTTAAAAAACTGCTGATCTACATGCCTAAATGCATTGACTTGCTGCCGTGTGATTGGCTGATTAGCAATTTGTGTTCCTAAGCAACTGAACAGGTGTATCTAATAAAGTGGCCGGTGAATGTATTAATGGTCACCTGAAAATCCAACCAAGACCAGATTTTTTTTTCTTTAATGTCCTCGTTTTTGTTTTTTAAAAGCTGTCCTAGGTCCACTTCTGATCCTATTTTATACTGCTCTTATTGCTTTTCAAAGTATTAGCTGGTCACTATTAATACATTTTCCCTGTCTTTTGTTTTCTGCATGTGTCCTCTTACTTTTTCCAAGTATTATTTGCCTTTTATGGCCTTTGCTTGTTTACAGTATGTGACGGGATTGACCCCTGTATCATCTTCCCAAGATTTGTGTTGGACAGGGAAGCTGGAGTATAACGGAAATACCCAAGTGCGGTCTGCTGAGGTTCCATTACACAGTATGCTTACTGTCCTCTATAAGAAAAAAAAGTTTAACATTTAAAAAGCTGCCCCCTGCAGTACCTCTTCTTTACCACAAGATGTCCTCAAACTGCTAGGCTAAATGACAGCCAGTGTCACTCAACCCCATAGGAGGAAAGACTGTTGGGCGCTGACCCCCCATCCCATGTACTGATGCAGCATGCACAGCTGTTGTCATCAAAAACAAGAGGACCCTGTGCATGTGATGTCAGAAAAAGTTTAGAATTAAAAAAAAAAAAAAAAAAAAAGCATAACATACTGCCGGCTAAGGCCCCAAGGAGGGAGAGGTGCATAGAGCTCCAAGTTGTGGTTGTTGACTTGTAGTCCTCAATGAACTACCAGTGCTGAAGCTATCTGGAGCAAGGAGTAAGGTAAGTATTACATCATATTCCTCTACCATTTGACTTAACCCCTTCACGCCTCAGGGTAAAACAAATCTTAAAGCCTAAGTAAAGTTTTACAACGTTGACATGTGTTCGTAAAACCGTACATATCATCACAACCAGGGGCGGACTGACAACTCATGGGGCCCCCCGGGCAATAGGGGATCATGGGGCCCGGGTCCTTGCCCAAACTCAAAAAAGCCTATGAAAAAGGTACCAGGGGCAGTGCCCGAGTTTCCAAATGGTCAGTCCGCCCCTGATCACAACTACTTTGTACATCCAGGTGAATTATACCTTGTTTTTTTTTCAGGACAAATTGGGTTTCATTTGGTAGTAAATGGTAATGGATATCTCCTGAATTTTTTTTATTATCAAAGGAAAACTGGCCCAAAATAATTTTTAAAAAAATCTTTTTTTTTAAATTTAGCTGTGTGTTTCTTGTTACTACCATAACATACCACCACAAAAAAACCCAAAATAAGTTTTTCCAGCTCTTGCCGATCACAGTGATACCATATATGTGTATGCTATTTGTTGTTTGTGCCCTTATTACAGCCCAGAAACCATAGTGCGCATTTTGTTTTTTTACCTAAAACACACTGACACTAATACAAAAAAAAAAAAAAAAACCTAACCTTTGACCCAAACACTAACCTTGTCACTGAACTAGAGCAAACCTTGATCTAGGTATTTTTTAATACTAATTTCTTTCTTTTTTTTTTTTTTTCAGTTTGTTTATTTTCTCTCTACAAGGAGAGAAAGAGAGATACAATGTATCTCTCTCCTCCATTCAGAGAAAAAAAAAACAAAGGGGGCGGGCTTCACAGTGACTGATCACTGTGATAGCCAATCAGTGATCATGTGACCCAGAATCGGGAGTCCATGGTCCTGTTTGTTAGAACGGGACCCGGGGATCTCAGTGACACCCCGGTCTTTGTGCTGGGAGCATGCTGTGCAGCGCGCTCCCAGCACAAACACAGGTACGCAAATATGCGGCCCCATGGAAAAAAACCCAGTTCTGTGAGGCCGCATATTTGTGTGACATCGGCGTGAAGGGGTTAATGAACATTTAAAGCCCAACCCCAGGAATTTTAAAAACTGGTATTTAAAAATATATATTTTTAAAATATATCCTTCAGATTTTTTTCCACATATAAAAAAGTAATTGTAACATATATTTGTAAATGCATTCCAAAAATGTAATTTGAATTTTTAAAGACATACAGTATATTTGAAATGAATTTTTAAAAATATTTTTCATATATTTTGTAGTAAAAACGCATTTCGACATACAGTGTGTATATATATATATATATATATATATATATATATATATATATTTATTGAAATATATTGAATATGGCCAAAATTGTAGCATTTCAAATATATGGCAATATATTTGGGAAGAATATTGTTAAAATCAATTTTTCTTCCATATGGGAAGAGCTTAACTTTGGAGTGCAGCTTCTATTCTTTACTTTTGACAGTCTTTATGGTGGCGTCTCTGAGCATGCTAGGAGGAAGCAAGCGTGGGCTGCGTTCTGTGAGCAGTTGTCAGAAAGAAAAAAGGACTCAGTCAGAAGGAGGAAAAAGTAAGCAATGGCTAGAAATATAACTAAAGTTTCTTTAATAAAACCACAAAATCAGTTCCCAGTCTTACACGTTGACCCCAAGTGACGGGGTTAATCTGCTGGAAACAGATGCCAGCGGGGTGAATAAATGGTGTGGGCCGCTGGCAGCGAGAGACGATCCAGCTACATCACTGCCAGGAAATATACCGAGCTGAAACCTTTCCAGAGGGCAAAATGACACACCAGCTTTGGATGAGTCCACAGACACTGGAAGAGATTTACAAAGACTGGCACTGAGTGAAAATGGGTGTTGATCCACAGCAATTCTAGTCTGGAATTTTTTTTATAATTTTTTTGCAGCCCAAGCATATGAATAGGAACAAGACTGGGACTTTTGTGCATTTACAGCAAATTTATTGTGTTTGTCCTTCCGGTTGACTGACATTCCCAAAATTTGCTACAATGCATATCAAGGTAACAAATCTCTCACAAATCCTGCATTTGCTGCGTCACTGCATCTCCTGCGCTGTTCTATGGCCCCACCCACCTGTCCATTCATCACGATCGTGTTGTAGCGACGGCTGAATCACAGCACTGTAACGAGGCACCAGGTATCTGACATACTCAGAAATGAGGCACCAGGTATCTGACATACTCAGAAATGAGGGACCAGGTATCTGACATACTCAGAAATGAGGGACCAGGTATCTGACATACTCAGAAATGAGGGACCAGGTATCTGACATACTCAGAAATGTGTCGGATGCTGAAGATTCTGTCAGTGACTTTGCACTACAAGAAAATGTAGATTTGAGGAACAGGACGAAGGACAGGCACGTAGATAGAGTCATCTGATTTTTTTTTTTGGTTTTCGTAAAAAGCAAAGGAGACAGCATGACGGCGCTTGGTCATTTTTCTTTATATGTTTATAAATTGATGTTTCAGATCATCCATAATTTTTTTTTAATACAGAGTGTTTCCATGACATATTGAATGCAAAACAAGCTGCACTTTCAAAAACCAGAGTACTGTAAAGCCTGCATATTGATGTCAAATGTCTCTATTCTTGCCAAAAAAAAAAAACTGCGGCTAGGTTGTGGACATTTAAGTATTCAAATTAACTTTACAAGTTCTCACTGACTTCTGTAGCTGAATATGCTATGGAGCAACTCACCCACAAAATTTTACAGCCATTTTCAGTCCTAGCAGCAGCTCACCCTACTCCTCCCTTCTTGTTAAAAAAAAAGGGGCTTCTAGATTTCAATAAGCCCTCAGACCCCCACAACCATCTTCCAGGGTTGTGAGGAAGAGGCCTTTGTTATTCTGCACTTATTCAGCGACTCAGCTTCCCCTGCTGTCCCCAACCAACATTATGACATTACATAAAGATTACATAAAGAATAGACCCAGTACTTCCAGGTATGGAGGAGCATGGGACTCACTCACATGCTTGTGAGGAAAAGAGAGAGACACATCCCTCCCCTGACAGTCCATCAGACAGTGTGTGCAGTCTAATCTCCCCTATGACTCAAATCTATTTAAAGGATAAGTTCACCTTTCATATCTATGTTGAAACATGTTCCGGCTCCTGCAGCCAGTTGTCCCTCAGCCCCCTTGGTGTGACAGCGGGTGGGGGATCTTCTCATGCCATGCAGAGACTCTGCCCACTCGTGTGGTGGTTGTAAATGATAAATAATTTTTCAAAATACTGTGTGTGTGTGTGTGTGCGTGCGTGCGTGCGTGCGTATTCATACATACACACACACATCTATGTATATGTATCTATCTGTATATATATATACAGTGGGGATCGAAAGTTTGGGCATCCCAGCTAAAAATTTGTATTAATGTGCATAAAGAAGCCAAGGAAAGATGGAAAAATCTCCAAAAGGCATCAAATTACAGATGAGACATTCTTATAATATGTCAACAAAAGTTAGATTTTATTTCCATCATTTACACTTTCAAAATAACAGAAAACAAAAAAATGGCGTCTGCAAAAGTTTGGGCACCCTGCAGAGTTAATATCTTGTACTGCCCCCTTTGGCAAGTATCACAGCTTGTAAACGCTTTTTGTAGCCAGCCAAGAGTCTTTCAATTCTTGTTTGAGGTATCTTTGCCCATTCTTCCTTACAAAAGTCTTCCAGTTCTTTGAGATTTCTGGGCTGTCTGTCACGCACTGCTCTTTTAAGGTCTATCCATAGATTTTCAATTATGTTGAGGTCAGGAGATTGTGAAGGCCATGGCAAAACCTTCACTTTACGCCTCTTGATGTAATCCCCCGTGGATTTCGAGGTGTGTTTAGGATCATTATCCATTTGTAGAAGCCATCCTCTCTTTAACTTCAACTTTTTCACAGATGGCATCAAATTACCATCCAAAATTTGCTGAAATTTTATTGAATCCATTTTTCCTTCTACTCGTGAGATGTTCCCTGTGCCACTGGCTGCAACACAACCCCAAAGTATGATTGATCCAACCCCATGCTTAACAGTTGGACAGAGGTTCTTTTCATTAAATTCTGTGCCCCTTCTTCTCCAAACGTACCTTTGCTCATTCCGGCCAAAAAGTTCCATTTTAACCTCATCGGTCCACAGAACTTGTTTCCAAAATGCATCAGGCTTGTCTATATGTTCATTTGCAAAGTTCAAACGATGATTTTTGTGGTGAGGACGTAGAAGGGGTTTTCTTCTGATGACTCTTCCATGAAGACCATATTTGTACAAGTATCTCTTTATAGTGGAATAGTGTACCACAACTCCAGTGTCTGCCAGATCTTTCTGGAGGGATCGTGCAGTCAAACGTGGGTTTTGAATTGTTTTTCTCACAATCCTGCGAGCTGTTCTGTCTGATATTTTTCTTGGTCTTCCAGATGTTGCTTTAACTTCCACTGTTCCTGATGACTGCCATTTCTTAATTACATTCCGAACAGAGGATATTGACATCTGAAAACGCTTTGCTATCTTCTTATAGCCTTCTCCAGCTTTGTGAGCGTCAACTATTTTCAGTTTCAGTTTTCTAGACAACTGCTTAGAAGAACCCATGGTGCTGATTGTTGGGGCAAGGTCAGATGAGTCTGGGCATTTAAAACCTTTGAGATTGACATCACCTGGTCTTCCCAGACGATGATTGAGAACAATCCATGATACTGGCAGGTCTCAGCTTTGCAAAGGGGGCAGTACAAGATATTAACTCTGCAGGGTGCCCAAACTTTTGCAGACGCCATTTTTTTGTTTTCTGTTATTTTGAAAGTGTAAATGATGGAAATAAAATCTAACTTTTGTTGACATATTATAAGAATGTCTAATCTGTAATTTGATGCCTTTTGGAGATTTTTCCATCTTCCCTTGGCTTCTTTATGCACATTAATACAAATTTTTAGCTGGGGTGCCCAAACTTTCGATCCCCACTGTATATATATATATATATATATATATATATATATATATATATATATATATACACACACATACACACCTATATATATATATATATATACACACACCTATATATATATATATATACATATACACACACACACATATACACACATACACAGTTTATAAACATATATAGTAAAATGTATTGTTTCATGACTTCTAATAAAGAAAACATTTACAAGAAATACACACAAATTTCACTTTCTCACAGAACTGCATCTGCTCCTAAAACAGGATGTTGATGGTTGAGCGTGAGAATCTCTCCGCCACAAAAACAGCTTTCCCTTCTACAGATAACATTGCATTCTGCCAACTGTTTGTTTTGTTTAATTAATATCCCCAAAGGACGTGTCAGTGCCAGACCTCGGTGTCCCCCTCCTTGGCAGATTACAGTGTGAATCACCAGATTGTGGCAGGTCAGGGTACCGGTACTCAAAGATAAGGAGAGCCCCATAGCTTGCGCTCGCCATTATCCCGCTTACTGATTGGAGGAGCAGCTGTGCGCACAATACAAAGGTGTTCACACAAAGATTGGACCGAAGAGAAAGGAAATCCTCACAGCGGAAAAGCAAACAAGTACTACATGGCAGAACGAAGTCAAACATTGACTCCCAGCAAAATGTGACTTTGTAGAACTTAGGTGAGCGCTGAAAGCAAGAAGCTTCTTCCAAGCTTAAAATTAATCCCATCAAACAATGTGGCAACAGAAAAGAACTGAGTTATGAAAGATTTGTCCTGCCCACAGATGACTTATGGCAATGCCACCAAAAGTAAAGATTAAAATGTAATAAATGTTGAAGTATCTCAACCACGGCACCACCTGCATGGAGTTTGCATGTTCTCCCTGTGTCTGTGTCCTCTGGGTACTCTGGTTTCCTCCCACACTCCGAAGACTTTTTTCTCCCAGCAGGAGCAAATTGGATCGTGCTTTGCTGTTTTTTTTGCCTTCCTCTGGATCAACTGTGGGTATACGATTATAACTTTTTTTTTTTTTGTATGGTTGAACTGGATGGACTTTTGTCTTTTTTCAGCCAGACTAACTATGTAACTACGTGCTGGTAGGTTGTCTCCTGTCTAAATTGTCCCTAGTATGTGTATGTATGAATGTGAGTTAGGGACCTTAGATTGTACACCCCTTGAGGGTTAGGGACCTTAGATTGTACACCCCTTGAGGGTCAGGGACCTTAGATTGTACGCCCCTTGAGGGTCAGGGACCTTAGATTGTACGCCCCTTGAGGGTCAGGGACCTTAGATTGTACACCCCTTGAGGGTCAGGGACCTTAGATTGTACGCCCCTTGAGGGTTAGGGACCTTAGATTGTACGCCCCTTGAGGGTTAGGGACCTTAGATTGTACGCCCCTTGAGGGTTAGGGACCTTAGATTGTGTGCCCCTTGAGGGTTAGGGACCTTAGATTGCACGCCCCTTGAGGGTTAGGGACCTTAGATCGTACGCCCCTTGAGGGTTAGGGACCTTAGATTGTACGCCCCTTGAGGGTTAGGGACCTTAGATTGTACGCCCCTTGAGGGTTAGGGACCTTAGATTGTACGCCCCTTGATGGTTAGGGACTGATGTGAATGTACAATATATATGTAAAGTGCTGCGTAAATTGACGTCACTATATAAGTACCTGAAATACATAATAAATAAATAAAAGTATAACTAAACCAAAGAACAAAAATGCCAGAACTGCCAGATCCCCAGTGTCCTTGTAACGTCTCGTGAACTGAACTTAAATCTCAAACAGTGTTATCAGTTCTCATTAGATCCCCTCTGTGAACTATAGAACACCTCCATCCAATCTTGAAAAGATGAGGAAAGAGGGAGGGGTTTATAGTCCGGATCAGAACAGCAGCCTAAGGTGACAACACTGCTCCTTCACAGATACAGTACAGTAAGTTACCCTAGGACTGGAAGTGCGTAAATGGCAGGATCACCAGGTGAAAATATAAGAAAAAAAAACTGAGAAAAATTAAAACTACTGCAGCCATCACATCTAAGCACTGGCAAGCCGCAAAACATTACATTTCCGGTCTTAAGTTAAGCTTTAAAAATTTAACTGAGGGTTTCATGCAGCAAACTTCACTCCGTTAGAATGGATATCAATCAGGCACAAAGGCGCAGATAAAGAAGCATTATCTTTTTGTGATTGGGGGTCATCAACGCCTAGATACCAAGGTGAGATTTATCTTGGCGATAATTTTATTACTGAATTGCCTACTCAAATTTTTTTTTTTTTTTTACACAGATATTTTGGTACATTGTTTTAGTAAGAACACCTATATTTTAAATATAATGCTGACAAATGGAAAAAAATGTGAAAAGATGCAAGTGGAGATTGTGTCATCACTGCCTCTCCTCTTCACCTCATCCAATCAGAGACCCCTTGTATTTATTTAAAAATAAAATGCGTTCTGTAAATGGCAACTGTGCCGATTGAGTGCCGTCCATCTAAACTGACAGGCCGAGCAAGGAGAGCATTCATCAGAGAAGCAGCCAACAGGCCCATGGGAACACTGGAGGAGCTCCAGAGATCCACAGCTCAGGTGGGAGAATCTATCCACAGGACAACTATTAGTCATGCGCTCCACAAATCTGGCCTTTATGGAAGAGTGGCAAGAAGAAAGCCATTGTTGGAAGAAAGCCATAAGAAGTCCCATTTGCAGTTTGTGAGAAGCCGCGTGGGGGACACAGTAAACATGTGGAAGAAGGGGCTCTGGTCAGATGACACCAATTTTGAACTTTTTGGCCTAAAAGCAAAATGCTAGGTGTGGTGGAAAAATAACACTGCACATCATCCTGAACACACCATCCCCACTGTGAAACATGGTGGTGGAAGCATCATGTTGTGGGGATGCCTTTCTTCAGCAGGGACAGGGAAGCTGGTCAGAGTTGATGGGAAGATGGATAAAGCCAAATACAGGGCAATCGAAGAAAAAAACCTGTTAGAGTCTGCAAAAGACTTGAGACCGGGGCGGAGGTTCACCTTCCAGCAGGACAACAACCCGAAACATCCAGCCAGAGCTACAATGGAATGGTTTATATCAAAGCATATTCATGTGTTAGAATGGCCCAGTCACAGTCCAGACCGAAATCCAATGGAGAATCTGTGTCAAGACTTGAAAATTGCTGTTCACAGACGCTCTCCATCCAATCTGACAGAACTTGAGCGATTCTGCAAAAAAGAATGGGCAGAAATGTCCCTCTCTAGATGTGCAAAGCTGGGAGAGACATCCCCAAAAAGACCTGTAGCTGTAATTGCAGGGAAAGGGGGTCCTACAAAATATTTACTCCGGGGGGCCGAATACAAATGCCGCCACACTTTTCAGATATTTGTCAAAAATTTTGAAAACCATTTATCATGTTCCTTCCACTTCACAATTATGTGCCACTTTGTGTTGGTCTATTTACATTTTTGATTGTAACATGACAAAATGTGGAAAATTTCAAGGGGTATGAATACTTTTTCAAGGCACTGTATACAAACCTGGCACTAGATAACCTTATGACCCCTGGGTGATTCCACTTGGCATCTGACCATTACAATAATACCACTGAGGGTTTGCAGCAGTGCCGTAAGTGTGTGCTGTGACACATATGCCACCCGACTGACAGGACACATGGAGGTGAACATGTTTTTCTGCTGCTAAACCAACAGCTAAATAGTTCCATTAGACTGAAATAACATGTAACAAGATTAGTTACACGTTAAACAAGATGATCAGATGAAGAACAGGTTGTGTAGGTCTTCCCCAGGGGGGGTGACCAAAAGCATTTTTTTGACCATCAAAGGCTCTTAAAATTGCATGTAGAGAATTTTCAACTTGGAATTTCCCTGTCAGAAGACGTGCCATTAGTTACAACCGTATGTCACAAACCTACCTGTATCTACATACAGTGAGGAACAGAAGTATTTGAACACCCTGCGATTTTGCAAGTTCTCCCACTTAGAAATCATGGAGGGGTCTGACATTCACATTGTAGCTGCATTCCCACTCTGACAGACAGAATTTTTTTTAAAAAATTCAGGAAATCACATTGTTTGATTTTTAAAGAATGTATTTGTCTTGCACTGCTGAACATAAGTATTTGAACACCTGAGAAAATCCGTGTTAATATTTGGTACAGAAGCCTTTGTTTGCAATTACAGAGGTCACACGTTTCCTGTAGTTCCTGACCAGGTTTGCACTGTAACAGGGATTTTGGCCGACTCCTCCACACAGATCTCCTCTAGATCTGTCAGGTTTCGGGGCTGTCGCTGAGCAACACGGAGTTTCAGCTCCCTCCAAAGATGTTCTATTGGATTTAGGTCTGGAGACTGGCTAGGCCACTCCAGAACCTTGATATGCTTCTTACGGAGCCACTCCTTGGTTATCCTGGCTGTGTGCTTCGGGTCGTTGTCATGTTGGAAGACCGAGCCACGACCCATCTTCAATGCTCTGACTGAGGGAAGGAGGCTGTTGCTCAAAATCTTACAATAATTCATCCTTTCATTGTATCACCCCATTCATCCTTTCCTTAATACAGTGCGGTCGTCCTGTCCCCTTTGCAGAAAAGCACCCCCAAAGCATGATGTTACCACCCCCATGCTTCACAGTAGGGATGGTGTTCTTGGGATGCAACTCATCCTTTTTCCTCCAAACACGACGAGTGAAGTTTAGACCAAAACGTTCTACTTTGGTCTCATCTGACCACATGACTTTCTCCCATGCCTCCTCTGGATCATCCAGATGGTCATTGGCAAACTTCAGATGGGCCTGGACATGTGATGACTTGAGCAGGGGAACCTTCCGTGCAATGCATGATTTGAAACCATGACGGCGTAGTGTTCTACCAACAGTGACCTTTGAAACTGTGGTCCCAGCTCTCTTCATGTCATTGACCAGCTCCTCCCTTGTAGTTCTGGGCTGATTCCTCACCTTTCTTATCATCAGTGATACCCCACGAAGTGAGATCTTGCATGGAGCCCCAGTCTGAGGGAGACTGCCAGTCGTCTTTAGCCTCTTTCATTTTCTAACAATTGCTCCAACAGTTGATCTATTTTCACCAAGCTGCTTGGCAATTGCCCCGTAGCCCTTTCCAGCCTTGTGGAGGTCCACAATTTTGCCTCTGGTGTCTTTTGACAGCTCTCTGGTCTTGCCCATGGTAGTAGTTGGCGTCTGACTGACTGTGGGGTGGACAGGTGTTTTTAAAGAGCTCAGACAAGTGCTACTAAGTTAGATTAATGAGTGGAGTAGAGGTGGACTTTTTAAAGGCACAGTAACAGGTCTTTGAGAGCCAGAATTCTTGCTGTTTCTCAGGTGTTCAAATACTTATGTTCAGCAGTGCAAGACAAATAAATTCTTTAAAAATCATACAATGTGATTTCCTGAATTTTTTTTTAAAATTCTGTCTTTCAGAGTGGGAATGCACCTACAATGGGAATTTCAGACCCCTCCATGATTTCTAAGTGGGAGAACTTGCAAAATCGCAGGGTGTTCAAATACTTCTGTTCCTCACTGTATGAAGATCCAGCAACATGTCTGAGGAAGGGCAAGTATCTCTCCATTTTCTCAATGGGAACATAGCCAGCCTTGGACCTGTGTACTTATTACTACACTGAGGACGTGGAGTGCCGCACAAAGGACACAATGTACAAATGTATCTAACATACCTCTCATTTCACACTTATCTGACTAGAACTGGCAATTAGAGGCACGGGACACGAGATAATGATACAATGTGGTTGTGAAATAATTACAGATACGCCATAAAGTAGAACTACAGGCGGACCTCGGTTAACAAATTTAATACGTTCTCCGGGACGTTTCGTATTGCAAAATATTTGTAAACCGAAACACGCTTTCCCATAGGAACGCATTGAAAACTAATTAATCCGTTCCAGAGGTCAGAAAAAAGTAAGTCTTTTATCTGTTCAAAACTCTGCACCTTAAAGGCATAAATACTGTACAGGGACATGATGAAAAATTAATTTGTAAATGCATTGAAAACGAATTAATCCGTTCCGGAGGTCAGAAAAAATTCTTATCTGTTCAAAACTCTTTATAAAATGTAACATTTTGCACCCTAAATACATGTTACAAAGGTGAACTTATCCTTGAAAGTGATTCTGTCATAAGAGGAGTATTGGGGCTGACATTTTTGAGCCTTCTTTTGAAAATGCTAAATGCCCACTAGTGTCTGAATTCAATATTTGAGAACATGCTGTAAATGAATCCCTGATTTCTATACTTGCTATGAATCAAAGAATAAGAAAACTTTGAAACCATAGCATTAGAATGGCAGCCAGGGAAAGAACATACTTGAAGAAAGGGTAAACAACAGCAGCCACATACTTTTTTTTTCATGATTCTGTAATAAATTTCATTTTAATGCCCTTTTCCCAGCAGCACACACCTTCCTTCACTCCCTGCCCGTTTATCTGTCAGGAGAGAATAAAGACATCCCACAAACCACTCTGGTTGGAGCTTACACACTGCTGAGGACTCTCTGCATAGCCCTTGGTGCCAACAATTGGCAAATCACCAATCACCCGCAGTCTCCTAGTCCCAGAAGGCTGCCGGACCAATCAGAATACGCAGCGCAACACACGCATGCGCAGTGGGCACCTGGCTGTGAAGCCGCAAGCTGTCACAGCCTGGTGCCCACAGTTGTGATGCTGGTGCAGAGGAGAGAAGAGGAAAAAAAAAAAAAAACAATATTTATGACTTCTTGCTATTAAACATGTCCACTAAAAAAATGTATAAAATCAAATCACCGTAACATAAGCGGGAAGGGAGTGTGTCACATGCTCCTCCGTATATCAGGAATGACCAGGTATTTTGCATTCAGTAGCTGAACACAAAGGATGGGGAGTGTCAAAAAGGAGAGTGCTGAGAAAGGGGGAATAAAGGAAACCTGATAATTTGTCCTATTTGGGTAAAGCACAGGTCTGCTTCAAGTGCTTAAAAGTGGGGTTCCACTCAAAAGTGGAACCTCCGCTTGTTTGCCTCCCCTTCACTGCCATATTTGGCACCTTTTGGGGGGGGGAGGGGGGAGCGGATACCTGTTTTTGACAGGTACCCATTTGGCACCTTTTGGGGGGGAGGGGGGAGTGGATACCTGTTTTTAACAGGTACCCATTTCCACTTCCAGCTCAGTTCACTGCGGCGAAGCGAGCCGGAGGTGCAGCCCCCTTCTTCCTCCCGCATTCTCCTGGTCCCAGAAGACTGCCGGACCAATCAGAATGCGCAGCACGATTCGCGCATGCGCAGTGGGCACCTGGCTATGAAGCTGCAAGCTGTCACAGCCTGGTGCCCACAGTTGTGATGCCGACGCCAAAGAGAGAAGAGGCAGAGAAGGGATGGCGCGGATGAGCACATTGCTGGAACCAGGGACAGGTAAATGTGTGTTTATTAAAAGTCAGCAGCTACAGTTTTTGAGGGATGATCAAAGGGTTAACTGTGTGCTGGGTGTGTTTTACTAGGGGGCAGTGTGTTCGTGCTTCACCGTAAGCACACTGCTTTGGATGGCTGTGCTGTGCACAGCCATCAAAAGCAGTGTGCCCGAGATGACAGGGAGGAGAAATGTTAGTAAAGAAAACAGTTCTCCTCCTTGTCGGAGATCCTCGGTAATCACCAGGTGGCGGCGAGTAATCACCGCCTGGGACCCGGTGATTGACAGCCGCGTCCGCGAAATGCAAAATCACGTGTATATCTGTGATTTTGCACACCCGTGCCGCCCTGTAAAAGTATTTCTGCTATAGGACGGTTGTGAAACGGTTAAACTAGAACTACAGGCAAAACGTTTAGTTTTGGATGGAGTGGATATGGAGTAGAACACCCGTCCGTTTTTATTGCTGTTTGTGTTCCCATTAAGGAGATTCACCATTTCTATATGTCCTGTTTACCATTATCAATGAAAGAAAATCCCAAATTTTGGGTTGTCCCCAGAAAAGTAATAGAGGGGAAATCTTTCATTGTGGACACCAATTCTGGGAACCTGAGAGCCCACGAGGATTTCCCTTAATTTGTAGGGATTTCTTCTCACTTCCTGTCTGGCTATGTGACAGGAAGTGAAGGGAAATCTTTGAAATGGGACACAGATGGTGAAAAAAAATCTGGCAGGGAATATAACCCTCCCTTACTCTATCTAAAATGTATAAAAAAAAAAAGTTTTGCCTGTAGTTCTACTTTAAAAACAGATCAACTGACCAATTAGCTGCATCTCTGTTATCTTGTCCACAATGTTCCTGAAAAGTTGTAAGTCTGGAAAACCTTTACCTTTGATACAGAAACTATCCCCCTCCTCAGCAGAGATCATATGAGCAAAGCCAAGGCATTTGGTCACATGAGTGAGATCAGGGGGTACTGGAGGAACTTTTGATTTCTGTAGCAAAGGCAAGTATTCATATTACTTTGCAGAAGCAGGATAAGTGTGGAGGGTTCACATCTGACGATCAACCAAGGCAATAGTATACATGCTGCAGCAATGATTGCTCCATGTATGTTCACGCCTGTATGAAAAGCAGACAATGAGACTCTTACAGGGTATTTCCAACGACGGGTGAATGGCAGCAACGTTCTTGACGGCTGGCGGGGAATGTCGCCCGTCCACCTGATCAGATTCTGCGTCCTGAACTTCTCCATGAATGACCGCGATCCCTAGCCGTAACCGTTCGGCGAAAGACTGGGCTCTGCGGGATAGAAAAGGCCAATGACAGGCGCTTCTTACAGAAAACGTTACTGAAAACTAAACAAACTGTCCCCTCGCTAAGCAGTCACGGAGACTGTCGGTTCTCTACGGACCGATCCAGCCCGAGCCATAAACAGGCCTATCCTGGGATTTACAAAGGTAAACAAGAATCCCGAACTTATTCAGTCCAATGTTGGACCTAGAAGGCAATTGTCACGGGGGAAATCTAGTGTCAATAATGTGTGTGCACAACAGAAATCAGTTAAAAAAAGAAAAAGAAAGTCACTTTGTAACAATCTAACTACTCTTCAATTATAAATTGTGCAGCCAAAGGATCACTTGTATTTATTTATTTTTTTAATTATTATTATTAATAATAATAATTTATTCTCTCCCTGTAAGAGCAGAAGTGTCAGATGAATTTCAAAATGCAGGGTAAGCCATGCCTCCTGTATGCAGGTTCTAAAATGACAGTTTAAATGCAGGGTAAGCCATGCCCCTCCTGTATGCAGGTTCTAAAATGACAGTTTTAAATGCAGGATAAACCAAGTTTCCTGTATGCAGGTTCTAAAATGACAGTTTAAATGCAGGATAAACCAAGTTTCCTGTATGCAGGTTATAAAATGACAGTTTAAATGCAGGGTAAGCCATGCCCCTCCTTTATGCAGGTTCTAAAATGACAGTTTTAAAGGCAGGATAAACCATGCCTCCTGTATGCAGGTTCTAAAATGACAGTTTTAAATGCAGGGTAAGCCATGCCTCCTGTATGCAGGTTCTAAAATGACAGTTTTAAATGCAGGGTAAGCCATGCCTCCTGTATGCAAGTTCTATAATGGCAGTTTTAAATGCAGGGTAAGCCATGCCTCCTGTATGCAGGTTCTAAAATGGCAGTTTTAAATGCAGGATAAACCATGCCTCCTGTATGCAAGTTCTATAATGGCAGTTTTAAATGCAGGGTAAACCATGCCTCCTATATGCAGGTTCTAAAATGGCAGTTTTAAATGCAGGATAAACCATGCTTCCTGTATGCAGGTTTTAAAATGGCAGTTTTAAATGCAGGATAAACCAAGTTTCCTGTATGCAAGTTCTAAAATGACAGTTTTAAATGCAGGGTAAGCCATGCCCCTCCTGTATGCAGGTTCTAAAATGACAGTTTTAAATGCAGGGTAAGCCATGCCTCCTGTATGCAGGTTCTAAAATTAGTGTTTTAAATGCAGGGTAAGCCATGCCTCCTGTATGCAGGTTCTAAAATTAGTGTTTTAAATGCAGGGTAAGCCATGCCTCCTGTATGCAGGTTCTAAAATTAGTGTTTTAAATTCAGCGTAAGCCATGCCCCTCCTGTTTGCAGGTTCTAAAATGACAGTTTTAAATGCAGGGTAAGCCATGCCCCTTCTGTATGCAGGTTCTAAAATGACAGTTTTAAATGCAGGGTAAGCCATGCCCCTCCTGTATGCAAGTTTTAAAATGGCAGTTTTAAATGCAGGGTAAACCGTGCCTCCTGTAAGCAGGTTCTAAAATGGCAGTTTTAAATGCAGGATAAACCATGCCCCTCCTGTATGCAAGTTCTAAAATGGCAGTTGTATCCTCTACCAACAGCCCAACTAGAGACTGACTTACAGACTGACATTTCTGCTCTGACAGGTAGAAAATATAACAAACGAACAGCACACACACCTATCCCTAAAAAGTAAGCAATGTACAGTGGAGAATCAGTTCTTACAAATACCCATTCCTGATTGGTTCTCCTAAAAAACGTTGAGTTTCTTCATAATTTACAATTCTAACTGAACATGAGGGCAGCCATGTTTGCACATCACATATGCAGGCTCTACTGTCATGTTTCCTCAATGCATCTTTATCCAGAGACCAGTTTTCAGGTCACACATTGAAGCAGCTTTTTTTTTTCTTCTTTTGAAACTCAGAGCAAAAAAGATAATTTTTTGGGTAAGATAATAATGACTCATCCATCCTGACTCGTGTGATGGACGAATTGCAAGGAAAGGCTCATTGGAAATAGATGGTCACAGTCCAAACGACTGCATCCCTTTGTCTAGCTGACAGGAGCGGTGCTAATTCAGGGGCAACGCAAAGCAGGCTTGCGCAGGGACCTTCTGCTTGCAATACTAGAAGCACTTTCAGTGATCAGGCAAAGGCAGCCCGTTTCAGGGGTCTTCGATATGACAAGTAAGCCCTGGTTCACACCAGTGCGACTTGACAGTTCAAAGTCACACCCCCATTTGCGGCAATGGAACTATTCAAGTCGCAGTGACTTTGAAAAAAGGTTCCTGCATTATTTCTGTGCGACTTCATTACTATGTGCATTGACATCTGTTAAATGAAGTTACACAGATGTCAGCAAGCCGCACATGAAACTGCACGGATAGGCAGCTTTGAAGTTGTGCGACTTCAAAGCCGCACATGTGTGAAGCAGGACTAATAGATATTTTGACACTTTCCCTTTAAAAGAGAAGTTTGGGTCTAAAAAAAACCCAAACATTCATACTCACCTATGAAGTCGCACAGATGTTGGCAACCACACATGAAATCACACAGATAGTCAGCTTTGAAGTTGTGGGACTTCAAAGCCGCACAGGTGTGAACCAGGACTAATAGATATTTTGACACTTTCCCTTTAAAAGAGAAGTTTGGGTCTAAAAAAACCCAAATGTTCATACTCACCTATGAAGCCGCACATTAAATCACACTGAAAGTCGGCTTTGAAGTTGCAAGATTTCAAAGCCGCACAGGTGTGAACCAGGACTAATAGATATTTTGACACTTTCCCTTTAAGAAGATTAGTTTGGGTCTAAAAAAACCCAAACATTCATACTCACCTATGAAGTCGCACAGATGCCAGCAAGCCACACATGAAATCTCACTGACAGTTGGCTTTGAAGTTGTGCGACTTCAAAGCCGCACAGGTGTGAACCAGGACTGACAGACATTTTCCCTTTAAAAAAAGAAGTTTGGGTCTAAAAAAAGCAAACATTCATACTCACCTATATGTCGCACAGATGTCAAAAAGCAGCACATGAAATCGGCTTGGAAGTTGTGCGACTTCAAAGCCGCACATGTGTGAACCAGGACTGACAGACATTTTGACACTTTCCCTTTAAGAGAAGTTTGGGTCTAAAAAAACAAAAACAACAAACATTCATACTCACCTAGGTGGCTGCAGCATTGGTCTGATACTGAATCTGTCCTCTGCTGATTCTAGAACTGAGTGATCACAGATGGCTGATCGCTCAGTTCTCGGTCTTCAGAGAACCAGTGACTGGCAGCCACCAGCTCTCCTCTGCCCCTCCAGCGGTCACTGAAGCACAGGGCTGCGGAGGGGGTGGCTGGCGATGTCCTGAGAGACTGAGCCAGCTGCTTGGTGGATCCCGACAATATGGCCCAGATCTTTCCAGAGCCTGGACCGGCTCTGTGTCCTCGGCTTAAAATGGGTCGCAGGAATGCAGAACTAACTGCACCCCTGTGATCCACAGGGCCAATACTTCTTCTGTAAGGAACTCAGCAACTTGTCTAGCCATCGATATTAACAAGAGCTTTGAAAAATTAAAGTGCAAAATTTCAGGCCCAATTCTGAAGGCAAGGATAAGCGACTTTACTTTCAGCTACGTGGCTACAATTTTCTAATCGCATTGGACATTTTGTGAATGGGAGTCTAAAGTCTGCAAGGTATCCAAGCGATTGCCAAAGTCCACCCTAGTTTAAAAATCTCAGCACCAGGAACCGCCACCCCGTGCATCTGCAGTACCGCTGTCGTGAACAAAAATCTGATTATTATAGGATTCATAGTCCTGACATATGACAGTCACCTAATTTACTCACCGTTTTGCTGATGCCGGAGATTTGGCTACTATGACTGCATTTCTGTAGTCAGGAATCTGCAAAACACAACAATGTTGTGAATTGATATCCACACTTTTCATAACACACAATTTGTATTATGCAAGTCTGCAGGGGGATAGAGGTTTGGGCTGAGCGGAGCTCTACTTTAAGGTAGGCACACAAATGCACTTCCTCCCTTTTTTTTTTTTGGGAAGGAAAAAAAAATTCGAACATTGCCCGTTAATCCAAAGAGTGCCAAGGTGGCACAGATCCTGTTTTCTTCTCACCCGACTGTATCACTATTTTTTTTTTCTGAAGTGTGCAAAGATTCCAAATGCAAAAAACACATCACTGTTCCGTATAAATCAGACACAAATATATTGAATAAAAATGGCATTGGTTTTTGAGTCAGGAAGGGTTTACACTCCTGTCAGGTTCATTCTGCTGTCTGGATCGCATTGCAGAGGATTTACCTTTCACTGCCCATCCTAGGATCACAACAGGTAAAGGACAGGAAACCTTCACAAAGGGAGGGGGAATGACCTTCTTACCCTAGGTTCACATATGTGCGGGTGGTGCCGTTGTGGATCCGCAGGAAAATCCATGCAGCCGCACCACCCACACAGAGAATTGAGGACCCGCAGGCGGGTGCCATTACTTCTAATGGCACGCCACCTGCAGAGGAAAACGCAGCCGTACTGAGAACAGGGGCGGACTGACCATTTGGAAACTCGGGCACTGCCCGAGGGTCTGGGGTCAGTAGGGGGCCCCATGAAATGCCCCTGGTACCTTTTTCATAGGCTTTTTTGAGTTTGGGCAAGGACACAGGGGCCCCATGATCCCCTATTGCCCAGGGGCCCCATGAGTTGTCAGTCCGCCCCTGACTGAGAACCGAGGTTCTGCGGGCTGCGTTTTCCAAAGAAGTGCAGGGACTTCTTTCCCTGCGTGTCACGGGCATGGGAGTCCATTCAAATGAATGGGCTCTCGTACCACACGGCCGCATAGACAGCTGTCACCTGAAAAGGTGTCCCCATTGGAAGATATTCCCTCACCTCCTGTTCTGGTGACAACTGTAATTTTTGGATTTCCCATCAGTTTCTGTTTTGGTAACAATGGCAACCAGGACAAATAGAGAAGCTGAATGTACCTAGTGGGGGGACAAAGACACCAATAAAAATCTACAACACGCAGTGTGGGGTGACAGCTATTCATCAGGGCCTTTAAAATTGTACCATGGCAGCCAAGTTTGTTTTAAAGTGTAACTCCACTTTTGGTAGGAAAAAAAAACAAAAAAAACCAAACAAACAAACAAAAAAAAAAACAAAACCCACTCCTCCCCAGGCGATCTCTCGATGAAACTGGATGCAGGATACCATCTGCCTATGTGTGGGGTGCAAGAGCGTTTGACTTTCACTGTACGCAGGGGTCCTTTTTTGCTGGGAAGAGTTACAATTTCATGTAGTGGCAGCGAAGGACTCCAATCAGGATCCATGAACACGGGGTGTTCTGCTAACACTGGTAACGTCACGTTAAAAACGTGGGTTTTTCAGCTTTTTTTTAGCATTTTTGCATTGGCGTTTAGCTGCATTTCATACCCCCCAAAATTTTTTTTTTGATCAAAAAAAGTCCAAAAACGCCGGTTTACCGCGTTTTGCCACATTTTTCAGTGTTAGAGTATTTTTACAGCTAAAACTCCTCTAGAAGCCCACTAGTCATGGGGTTTTTTCCACCCAAAAAAAGTTGATTACAGCCAAAAAACGCCAAAAGGCAAAAACAGCAGCTGTAAAAATGTCCAGTGTGCAAGAGGACTCAGGCTAGGTTCACATATGTGCGGGTGTATATATATATATATATATATATAATTTATTTCAGGTACTTATATAGCGCTGTCAATTTACGCAGCACTTTACATATATATTGTACATTCATATCAGTCCCTAACCCTCAAGGGGTGTACAATCTAAGGTCGCTAACTCACATTCATACATACACATACTAGGGGCAAATTAGACAGGATCTAAGGTTTATATATATATATATATATATATATATATATATATATATATATATATAGAGAGAGAGAGAGAGAGAGAGAGAGAGAGAGAGAGAGAGAGAGAGAGAGAGAGAGAGAGAGAGAGAGAGAGGAGATAAATAAAAAATATATATACATAAATTAAAAAGTAAAATAAAAATATAAATAGAAAAAAAAAAAAATTATATATATATATATATATATATATATATATATATATATAATATACACACACACACATATACACACACACACATATATATTGAATATGGGCAAAAGTGTAGCATTTCAAATATATGGCAATATATTTGGGAATAATATTTCTAAAATATATTTGAAATATATTCCATATATATTTCCATATGGAACACCCTAGTGTTGGCGATGGAACGGTTCAAAATCGCTGCGATTCCGGCTTTGTGGTGCCGCACCGATTTGAAGAAAAGTTTCCTGCACCATTTTTTGCGATCGCAAGAAGTCGCACAGATTTCAGCCACGTCGCACTGACATGCAGCTTTGAAATTGTGCAGCTTCCAGTGAAGTCGCATGATCCAGTGTAAACCAGGGCTAAACGTAATTGCCCCTCAGTGCTCCGTCCAGCCGCAGCCACGGTCAGCTTCTCATGGATGCCGGCAGCAGGACTGGATGGTGCTTTTACCTTCCACCATCAGCTGTGATAGAGCCTCATACATCAGGGCTAAATGGCCATTGTGGACGAGTCCTTCCTGGGAAATGCCTGCATGTTGAAGCGAATCTACCCAACCAATCGTGAGAGAAGCATCCAGATTGACTTTTCCTGCTGAATCATAAACATGGATGCTTGACTTTACTGAGCCCATGTCTGGCAGCCATCTGTAGCCGGCTTGATCTTTTGAACCCTGGAAGATTCCAGCAACCTACAAATGATTCTAACAAGCAACTGATTGCTCAATTCTATATGCAATACAAAAGCCCACAAAGCTCTCTGCCGCTGCAAAAGCCCGAAGGTTGTGCCTAGTCGGCATTATCCATGTAAAACTGATGTTTTCATTTACTGCTCACAAAAAAGAAAAAAAGGGAGAAGCTGGGACGTAGCCAATATGCACCTACACGTTGTACAGAACACCGGATCCTTCGCAGCCAGGTCTAATGAAATGCACGCTCATTGTTCAGCCAGAAACGCGATCCGCCTCTATTGTGCCAAGCAGAACATTTAAGATGCCTGGCTTCCTATATCTGCTCTGTAATTATGCAGCGCAGAGATCATGTGACATTCCCGAGAACCATTCTAGCGGGAGGAAGCGTGGCGAGAAACAGAAGCCTGCGAGTTCCAGGCGCTGGTGAGGAGAAAATGTTCATGTGACCTGCCAGAAATCACAAGGCCTGCCGTCAGTCTATAGAAACTCATTAACTCCCAAGAGATACACGCTTAACCCCATGAACATGTAAAGTGTTGGAAACTCTTATCTAGACACAGCAAAGAGACTGGCATCAGGTGATACACAGAGAGGAAACAAATCCTCCTACATAAGTTGTACCTGTGTATCTGCAGTTCACTATTCCCTACATCTGTTCAAAGTGCTGAATTTACAGGCTTGTCTGAGAGCTCAGAAAAAAAGGGGGCGGAGAGCTAAAGTTACACTCTGTAGAGCTCAAGTTACACTCTGTAGAGCTCAGTAAGGAGAGCTCTGACAGCTGATTGGAGGGAAGAGACACGCCCCCCTCCACACAGCTCACAGGAACACAGTAGAGGCTGTCAATCTGCTGGAGGTCCCTCCCCTGTCACCATTTTTTCTCTTGGTGTCAGGAAAACTTGTCAAGTGATCCATGCTGATAGAGGAACGAAGCAACAGACAGATATGACACTTCATGCTCTGGGAAGATGAAAGTGAAGGAATTGAATCAGATTTGTTACCAACCTCACAACATAAATGGGAGATCTACTCCAAGACATGAGTTCTGTGGAGTAGGTTCACATATTCTGAGGAAGCTGAGGCCCTCTTTGCACAAGAGTAATAAGTATCAGCCCCTGGATTGTTCTTGGTTCTACCCCTATTCTCCCCCCCCCACTTTTTTTTTTTTTTAATTTCTTCCTCTTTCCTTCTTCATCTTAATCCTTCTCTTAATTTGTCTCTTGCAGTTTGATTTTATTTTCTGAAAAATGTAAGTGGGGTAGCTCCAGTCCCCCCCCCCCTCGTGGGAATCACAGTTCAGGTTTCTGGGATACTGGGATTTGTTGAACTCGGATGAGCATTCTGATATTTTCTGATGTTTTCATTTTCTATTGTTCTACAATACCTTTTATCGTCTCAAGCTGTTCCACTGACTCTTTCCTATGTAACCAGATGTTTACATACCGTCCGTCATGGACGCTAACTTATGTCAAACTTTCATTTAAAAAAATAAAAAAATAAATGAACATTTGTTTGCAGGTAGAAAAATGTGCATTTATTATTTTTGGCTGCAGGAGCCTGGAAAGCATTACGGCAGCGATCAGTAGAGGTCTCCTGCAGATCAGTCTGTAGATCTGCTTGTCTATGTGGGATGTACGAACACACAGAGATACTGACAGGAAGATTCAATGACCTACCACGGCGCTTCACAGCACCATGGTGGTTCAATGGGAACTACAAGCCCTCAGCCAATAAAGCTGTTGGGCCTTGTAGTTCATTCATTCACAGAACACTGTGAATTTAGGACGCAACCACGTGGGCGGAGCCCCGCACGGCCGCGCTGTTTTTAAACCTGTTGAGCACACAGATATACTGACAGGAAGATTCAAGAAACTACCACGGTGCTAGTTCATTGAGAACTACAAGCCGACAGCCGCTAAAGCTGTTGGGACTTGTAGTTCATTCATTCACAGAATACTGTGAATGAATAAAGAAGCGAGGGCGGAGCCCCGCACGGCCGCGCTGTGTTTAAACCTGTTGAGCACACAGATATACTGACAGGAAGATTCAACGAACTACCACGGCGCTTCACAGCACCATGGTAGTTCATGGAGAACTGCATGCCGGAAGCTGCTAAGCCTTTGGGACTTGTAGTTCCTTCATTCACAGAAGGATGTGAATGAATGATGCAGCCGTGTGGGCCTCTACCTTTGGGAGTCATGCTTATAACCGTCCATCTTGCAATGCCTCGTGGGACTTGTAGCTGGAGGGCCGCCAGTTTGACACCTGTGCAACCCATTTATAACCACCTAAGACGTAAGTGAGGCAGCAAAAAGAAGGGCCTTAGCGGCAACATGCTGCACATATACATCGCAGGGCGGCCAACATTTCTGTGCTGGGAGTGCACTCCCAGCATGAGACTAAGCAGTGTAGACAGCTCTCAGTCCCTGCTAATGATCGGTATCTAGCAGGACCAGCCCCCAATCATGCGATCATTGTGACCAGGGGCGTATTTACCACAAGGCAAACAAGGCACTTGCCTAGGGCAGCATTTTTCAGGGGGCAGCACCTCATCCCAGAAGAAGAGATAAAAGAAGGGACATGTACGCCATAGGAACCAGGTGGGATCCGAGAGAGGCTGCGGGCTGCTTGATGGTGTATGTGGAGCCTGACTCTCGTTCCCGGGGATGTCCAGAGCTGTGAAGATGAGTGTCTTTCTCTCTATTGCTGGGGGGGAGGGGGTAGTGGAAGGCTCTCCCAGGTGGGGGGCAGGGCTGTTGTTGGTCAATGTCAGGCTCTCTCTGCGGGAGGAGGAAGGGGGGTGGTGTTGGTCGGTTTTCGTGGGGGGCAGATGATTTTTGTGTTGCCTAGGGCAGCACAAAACCTAAATACACCACTGATTGTGACAGCCAATCACTGGTCTTGTGATCGGCCAATCTTTCCCAGACCCCACATTCAGAACGTTTTAAAGGGACGCCAGGATGGGTGGGAAGGGGTTAAATAACATTTCTATAACAGAATTTTTTCCATTCAATAAAATATATACTGCCATCAGCAAAAAACATCTACATTAGTTAATGGAAGATTTTAAACAAATTAAAGCGGAGTTCCAGCTGTCTTCTCTCCCTGGCGCCGGCATCTTCAGTGTGGGCAACTGGATGTGACAGCTTGCGGCTTCACAGCCGGGTGCCCACTGCGCATGCGTGGGAAGAGCTGTGCTTTGTGAATGGCTCTGTAGTCTTCTGGGACCTGTCACGTGTCCCAGAAGACTGCATGGAGGGAGGACAACTTCCTCTTATGATCGCCTAGGCGATTGCAGCGGAAGTGGGAGCGGGTACCTGTCAAATTCGGGTACCCGTTCCCCCACTCTCCGCAAAGGTGCCAATCCTTAATGGGGAGCGGGGGACAAAGCATTAAAGCGGAACTTCCCCTTATGGGTGGAACTCCACTTTAAGAACCATACATGTTGTATCATCAATGCCAATATCACCAGCAGGGATAGCGTTGATGCTACTTGATTTTATGATTATTCATTTGCTTGATTATGACTTTTTATTAGATGTGATGATTGCTTTTTATGCTCTTATTTACAGTCAGGATCATTGTTTAGCATACTTTTAGTATAGACTTAGCATTCTAGAGTGCATACCTTTTAATTATGTTATAAACTAGAGATTGTTGTTTTAGATACTCAACTTATATTGTCTTATGTTATTTTGATTCTTAGCCCTGATGAAGGTTAGCCTTGAGCCCCCGAAACGTGTTGGCTTGTTGATTACATATTCTAAAAAATAAAATTCTGAATCACGTTTTGTGGCACTCTCATCTTTCTAATGGTCTCTAGACTACTCCAAGGACCTTTTTGGATACCCCAGTTGACAGAGAGCTGCCTCTAAAATTAGATTTTGACCCCCAATTTCTGCCTACTCAGCACTGCACCAACACATACCATTCAAGTCTATGGGAATGTAAAGCCCCCATTATGCCTTCAGTGGTTCTGAAGGCAGAATGTTTTCTTTTTTGTACCTTAATGCATTTACCATTATGGTAAAAAACCTTCTGGGTGCAGCCCCCCTCATATTTACCTGAGCCCCATCTCGATCCAGCAATGTGAATGGGGGGGGGGACTGCTGGCGGGGGACCCAAAGAGAGGAGGATCGGGGCTGCTCTGTGCAAAACCATTACACAGAACAGGTAAGTATACCATGTTTGGTTTTTTTTTTTTAAATTGCAACCTTTAAAATAACTTTAAGCAGGTCAAAGGCATGTCAGGAGGAGGTCACTTAAAGGTCAAATGCACCTGTCAATGAATTCTGAAGGATCTCAGAAGGGCCCCAAGTTGATGGCATTGACACAAAGTTTGTGAACACAACCCCTACAGGGAAACTGCCACTACCCACCGTATACAGGGAATTGGCTTTCAAAGATTGCAGCTGCTTTCAATCATGCCGCCTCAACCTCCGCAACATCTCCAGAATACGCCCCTTTTTAACCAATGATACCACAAAGATCCTACTTCACTCACTGGTCATCTCTCGCCTCGACTACTGCAACTCCCTCCTCGTTGGATGACCTTTACATAGGCTATCCCCCCTCTAGTCCATCATGAATACGGCTGCCAGGCTCATCCACCTTACCAACCATTCAGTGTCTGCTACCCCTCTATGCCAATCCCTCCACTGGCTTCCACTCAGTGTCTGCCACCCCTCTCTGCCAATCCCTCCACTGGCCTCCACTCAGTGTCCTCCATCCCTCTCCGTTAATCCCTCCACTGGCCTCCACTCAGTGTCCTCCATCCCTCTCTGCCAATCCCTCCACTGGCCTCCACCCCTCTCTGCCAATCCCTCCACTGGCCTCCACTCAGTGTCCTCCATCCCTCTCCGTTAATCCCTCCACTGGCCTCCACTCAGTGTCCTCCACCCCTCTCTGCCAATCCCTCCACTGGCTTCCACTCAGTGTCCTCCACCCCTCTCTGCCAATCCCTCCACTGGCCTCCACTCAGTGTCCTCCACCCATCTCTGCCAATCCCTCCACTGGCCTCCACTCAGTGTCCTCCACCCCTCTCTGCCAATCCCTCCACTGGCCTCCACTCAGTGTCCTCCACCCCTCTCTGCCAATCCCTCCACTGGCCTCCACTCAGTGTCCTCCACCCCTCTCTGCCAATCCCTCCACTGGCCTCCACTCAGTGTCCTCCACCCCTCTCTGCCAATCCCTCCACTGGCCTCCACTCAGTGTCCTCCACCCCTCTCTGCCAATCCCTCCACTGGCCTCCACTCAGTGTCCTCCACCCCTCTCTGCCAATCCCTCCACTGGCCTCCACTCAGTGTCCTCCACCCCTCTCTGCCAATCCCTCCACTGGCCTCCACTCAGTGTCCTCCACCCCTCTCTGCCAATCCCTCCACTGGCTTCCACTCGCCCAACAAATAAAATTCAAATTACTAACAACAACTTACAAAGCCATCCACAACTCTGCCCCCAGCTACATCACCAACCTTGTCTCAAAATATCAACCAAACTGCTCTCTTCAATCCTCCCAAGACCTTCTGCTCTCTAGTTCCCGTGACAGCTCCTCCAAAGGCTCGCCTCCAGGACTTCTCCCGAGCTTCTCCCATCCTGTAGAACTCCCTACCCCAATCTGTCCGGCTGTCTCCTAATCCATTCACCTTTAGACGATCCCTGAAAACCTCTCTCTTTAAAGAAGCCTATCCTGCTTCTACCTAGTAAACCGCCATTTATTTCCTCCATCAGCTCATCCCCCCCCCCCCCCACAGCTATTACCTTTTGTATCACTCAACCCTTCCTCCTAGATTGTAAGCTCTAATGAGCCGGGTCCGAGGTTTCCTCTTGTACCAAATTGTATTGTAACTGTAATGTCTACCTTCATTTTGTAAAGCGCGGAGCAAACTGTTGGCGCCATATAAATCCTGTATAATAATAATAATAATCAGCTTTGAAAAATGTCACTGTGAAAAATGTTTTGTCCTGTATTAAATATTTTTTTGTAAAAGCAAGATTTGTAGATCATAAAAAGAGAGATAAACTATTTAAAGAATGATGAATTAAAAAAAAACTAGAATAGCATTGACACACAATCAATGCTTCCCTTTAAAGGCCTAGAAGCCTATATTTTACTCATCAGTCTCATTCTGTAACCAGTCCATTGGCCTCAATGTCTCCCTATTGGCAACCAAAATATAAGTCAAACAAAAACAGCCCAAGGACAGTAAGCCTCTCCCATGCTCCTTAAAATACTTCATTTTCAGGCCTTGTACACACAGATAAGCCTTTGTACAGCCTCCTCGCTATCGGCTGCTATGAACAGTATTGGAGTGAAGGTCACAATATAGGCAGAGGCTGAGCTAAGGAGGCACCAAAAACCGTGGCACTACAACAGGCAGACGTGATGACGTTCACTTGTACAGCTCCCCAGATCTAAAAGCAGCAAAGCTCTGCCCTAAAATCAGAGGTGCGGGTGACAACACAGCAGCACAACGGAGGGACAGTTGTCACCCCATAGCAGAAGGTGCCTGAACAAGGACCTATATCACAAGAGCGACAGTTTTTATTTGAATTAGAGCTGCAGATTAAAAAGAGACTGAAAAATTTTGAATGGCATTGACGGGTTAAAGCTTATGTGATATTTTAGTGACTGGGTTTAGATCTACTTTAAGTGTAGCTGCAACATCCCAACGCACACGTCCCTGCATAGAACAACGGCTGTATGTATAGTGGGTGATGTAGAGACCAAAGGCTGGAACCGTGATACATCAAGGAACAGAAATATCGCCAGCACACCAGGTTTCTCCAATATGGGTCCAAAGCTTTCAATGTGTACTCACATAGTTACAAGGAAAGCAACGTTTCGGAGTCTCGCAGGACCCCTTCATCAGGCATGTGTGATGAAGGGGTCCCGCGAGACTCCGAAACGACTCCAAAATATTGTCCCTACACCGGGTTTATCCAATATGGGTCCAAAGCTTTCAATGTGTACTCACATGGTTACAAAGAAAGCAACATTTCGGAGTCCTTCAGGACCCCTTCATCAGGCATGTGTGATGAATAGGTCCCACGAGACTCCGAAATATCGCCAGCATACCAGGTTTCTCCAATATGGGTGCAAAGCTTTTAATGTGTACTCACATAGTTACAAGGAAAGCAACGTTTCAGAGTCTCGCAGGACCTCTTGATCAGGCATGTGTGATGAAGGGGTCCCGCGAGACTCCGAAATATCGGCAGCACACCGGGTTTCTCCAATATGGGTCCAAAGCTTTTAATGTGTACTCACATAGTAACAAGGAATGCAACGTTTCAGAGTCTTTCAGGACCCCTTCATCAGGCATGTGTGATGAAGGGCTCCCGCGAGACTCCGAAATAACGCCAGCATACCAGGTCTCTCCAATATGGGTCCAAAGCTTTAATGTGTACTCACATAGTTACAAGGAAAGCAACGTTTTGGAGTCTCGCAGGACTTCTTGATCAGGCATGTGTGATGAAGGGCTCCCGCGAGACTCCGAAATATCGCCAGCATACCAGGTTTCTCCAATATGGGTGCAAAGCTTTTAATGTGTACTCACATAGGTGCAAGGAATGCAACGTTTCAGAGTCTCGCAGGACCTCTTGATCAGGCATGTGTGATGAAGGGCTCCCGCGAGACTCCGAAATATCGGCAGCACACCGGGTCTCTCCAATATGGGTCCAAAGCTTTTAATGTGTACTCACATAGGTACAAGGAATGCAACGTTTCGGAGTCTTGTACGACCCCTTCATCACACATGCCTGATGAAGGGTTCCTGCAAGACTCCGAAACGTTGCTTTCCTTGTAACTATGCGATTACACATTAAAAGCACTGGACCCATATTGGAGAAACCCGGTGTGCTGCCGATATTTCTATTCCTAGATCTCTTTAAGGTCCCCAAAAGGAAATAAAGGGAAAAAAACCTATGCAGGAAGCTGCCCTTACTTACCCTTCCTTCTGAAAATGCTAGTTCCTGGTGGTAAGGTTGACATAAGTCTTACTCTGCTTATCAAATGTTTATTCCAAGTCAGGGACACAAAAAGTACTCCGGCTACAGGCAGCTGGCATTTTCAGAAGGAGATCAGCCATGACCGGCTCCATATTGCTCTCAGCACAGATTTCCTTAAAGCGGAACTCCAGGCACTATCACATCGCTCACTAGGCACAGACCCACTCTAATGTATTTTGCAGTCACAAGCAATCAGCACATGCAGGGTGCGCACACACAAAGTAGCAAGCCAAGCGCTGTTTTGAAATGGCATGCTAAAAATACATGTCCGCCACTCCGCCATTTTAAAGTGCGCAGCTCTAGTAAAGTGGTTAAAGGAAACTTGTTATTGCCCATGCAGGGAAAAGCAACAGGTTCAACTTACAGCCAATCCTACCAGCTTCACATTCTTACCTTCCTCTGGTTCCCCCACCACTCTGTTCAGCCGCTAGGAAGGAGGAAACAGTCCTGTGCAAACGGTGAGCTTAAACAGGACAGAGGTTTGAAAAAGTGGCTTATTTGCCCAGAAACATGTTGCTTGCCCCCCCGAGACCACCACCCACACCATGGAAGAGTCTGATGGCTGTTTCCATCCAAGTGCCACTTATGGGTTCCCGCTTGGGTTTTTTCCTTTAAACCTGCTGGCAGCCTAACATCCTCCAGTCCCTGCAAACTCTATAGCACTGGCAGCGTGTGGATCCTGGATCCTTCATAAATCACTCCACTTATGTATGGCTGCTTCTCCACAAGCGGACATGCTGCTTCTCCACAAGCGGACATGCTGCTTCTCCACAAGCGGACATGCTGCTTCTCCACAAGCGGACATGCTGCTTCTCCACAAGCGGACATGCTGCTTCTCCACAAGCGGATATGCTGCTTCTCCACAAGCGGACATGCTGCTTCTCCACAAGTGGACATGCTGCTTCTCCACAAGCGGACATGCTGCTTCTCCACAAGCGGACATGCTGCTTCTCCACAAGCGGATATGCTGCTTCTCCACAAGCGGATATGCTGCTTCTCCACAAGCGGACATGCTGCTTCTCCACAAGCGGATATGCTGCTTCTCCACAAGTGGACATGCTACTTCATTACCAGGTTGGTCATCACCCTCTGTGATGTAAGTGGATGCTATTTTTATTCTAAATACATGAAATGTGGTCTTCTATTTGTTTCCAGATACCTGTCTCCCACATGACATCGCTGAGGCAATGGCCAACCACAAACACTGTCCTACCTACGACAGGACACGCTGTTCTACACCCAGGAATATCAGGTACGTTCTTCCTTCCTAGCAGCTAAACAGAGTGTTGGAGGAGAAAATGAAAGGTATTTGCTTTAAAAGGTATATGCAGGTATCTCTTGATCCTTGCTTTTAATATTTACCTTTGGTACATGTTCACTTTAATATTGTTGCCACTGGTCACCGTTTCAGCTTAAAACACTGTCAACTAAAAATGATGAATCAAATGATTTTTTTTTTTTTTTAAGTGAGAGAGAGTTAAAACTTATTGGCCGATTTTGATTTCCATTTGTGTCTCCATTGGAAAAGATTTTCCCTCACTTCCTGTTGTGTCTTCCAGGACAAGAAATAAAAAAAGTAGAACTTTTACAGCGGAAAAAAATTATTTGATCCCCCTGCAGACTTTGTAAGTTTGCCCACTTACATAGAAATTAAGGGCCTGTCAATTTTATGGTAGGTGTATTTTAAATGATAGAGACAGAATATCAACCAAAAATCCAGACAAAACACATAATACAAATGTTATAAACGGAGTTGCAGTTCAGTGAGTAAAATAAGTATTTGATCCCCAAGCAAAACATGGCTTAGTACCTGGTGGAGAAACCCTTTTTGGCAAGCACAGAGGTAAGACGTTTCTTGAGTTGGTTACCAGGTTTGCGCACATCTCAGGAGAGATTTTGGTCCACTCTTTACAGATCTTCTCTAAGGGCCAGTTCACACTACATGTGTTTCAGCTGCTTTTATTTCTGCATCCAAAACACACAGAAAGTAGGTTGTATGGTTGTCAATGTCATAGTTCACATCAGTGCTTACAGTTCCAGTGCGTACTGGTTGCAGAAAAAAAAAGTAGAACATGCTGCATTTTTTCTGCACAGAACTGTACTGGAACGCGGTAAAACGCATCAAAAATGCACCGAAACGCACATGTCCCTATTTAAATTGAAGAAAAGGAGAGGGGAAAAATGAACTGGAATGCATAAAACACGCACTGGAATGTGTCAAAAACACATAAAAAATGCACCGGAACGTCCCAAAAAAGCACCTGGAACGCATCTGGATTGCGTTGCTATAGTGTGAACCGGACCTAAACCCTCAACCACTTTCCTGGAGGGCATTTTTAAACCCCTTCCTGACCAGTTTTCAGTGCTCTCATACTTTGAATGACAATTGCATGGTCAAGCAACACTGTACCCAAACAAAAATTTTTACCATTTTTTTTTTAGACAAATAGAGCTTTATTTTGGTGGTATTTGATCACCACGGGGGGTTTTATTTTTTGATAAACAAACTAAAAAAGACCAAAAATGTTTAAAAAAGAAAAAAGTTTTTCTTTGTTTCCGTTATAAAGTTTTGTAAATGAGTCATTTTAATCCTTCATCGATGGGCACTGATAGGTTGCATTGATGGGCACTGTTAGGCGGCACTGATTCACTTGATGGGTACTGATTGCCAGCACAGATGGGCACTAGTGGCCGCAATGATGGGGCTACACTGATCACCAAGACACTGATGATCAGTGCCCTGAAGATCAGTGTAGATGTCCCCCTGCGAAATGCTGCTTACCGGCTCTCCTCATGCGGTCAGCATGAGGAGAGGACTGCCGATAACCGGCATTTCCTATTTACCCGGTGATCAGCTGTGATTGGACACAGCGGCTGCTAATGGCCCTTTCCTTAGTCATGTGATCAGCTGTGTCCGAAAGACACAGATCGCGCGCATTGCATGCCCCAAGGGTGCGGTCCTGGGAGGACATCCATGGACGCCCTCCGAGAACTAGCCGACCGCGCTGTAACGGTCTTTTGGCTATAGCGCGGTCAGGAACTGGTTAGGGTTTCTTGGCAACTAGAAGTTTCAGCTCCATCCATAAACTTTCTACAGGATTAAGGTCTAGAGACTGGCTAGGCCACTCCAGGACCTTAATGTGCTTCTTCTTAAGCCACTCCTTTGTTGCCTTGGCGGTGTGTTTTGGGTGACTGTCATGCTGGAGGACCCATCCACCACCCATCTTCAGTGTTCTGGCTGAGGGAAGAAGGTTCTCCTCCAAGATTTTACAATACCTGGCACCGTCGCCCCACACTCAATGCGGCAAAGTCAGCCTGTACCTTTAGCAGAGAAACAGCCCCAGAGCATGATATTTCCATGGTGTTCTTGGGGTCATGGTCAACATTTTTCTTCCTCCAAACACGGCGAGTCGAGTTAATGCCAAAAGAGCTCAATTTTGGTCTCATCTGACCACAGAACTTTCTCCCAATCATTTAGATGTTCACTGGCAAACTAGACAGGCCTGTACATGTGCCTTCTTGAGGAGGGGGACCTTGCGGGCGCTGCAGGATTTCAATCCATGACGGCATATTGTGTTACCAATGGTTTAATTGGGGACTGTGGTCCCAACTGCCCTGAAATCATTCACAAGCTTCTCTCCTGTAGTTCTGAGTTGATCCCTCACTTTTCTCATGATCATCCTTACCCCATGAGGCAAAATCTTGCATTGAGGGGGCGAGTGATGCTTATTTTGTATTTCTTCCATTTACAAATAATCGCTCAAACAGTTGTCTCCTTCTCACCAAGCTTCTTGCTGATGGTCTTGTAGCCCATTCCAGCCTTGTGCAGGTCTACAATCTTGACCCTGATGTCCTTTGACAGCTCTTTGATCTTGCCCATGGTGGTGAGGTTTGAATGGAAGGAAGATATTCTGTGGACAGGTGTCTTTTAAACACATAACGAGTTAGGAGCATCTTCTTAAATTGACAAGACTAATCTGTGTACCACATGAGCGCATTGCCAGTCTGTGGGAGCCAGAATTATTGTTGGTTGGTAGGGGATCAAATACTTATTTTACTCACTGAACCAACTCAATTTATAACATTTGTATCGTGTTTTTTCTGGATTTTTGGTTGATATTCTGTCTCTATCATTTAAAATACACCTATGATAAAAATGATAGACCCTTCATTTCTTTGTAAGTGGGAAAACTTACAACATCTGCAGGGTATCCAGTAATTATTTTCCCCACTGTAAGTGAGAACACAATCAGCTATCAAAAACTGGCTAAGGTCTGAACCTTTCCCCACTTTTATCATGAAAAAAGTAACACATTTTTTGCACTGTAAATTTGACTTACAGACATATAGGGGGAGATTTACTAAAAATGGACCACTCAGAATCTGGTGCAGCTGTGCATGGTAGCCAATCAGCTTCTAACTTCAGTTTGTTCAATTACCCCCGGTTCACATCTATGCGGTTGGTGCTGCTGCGGATCCGCACGAAAATCCCTTCATCCGCACCACCCGCATAGAGAATTACGGACCGGCGGGCGGGTGCCATTAGTTCTAATGGCACGCCGCCCGCACTGGGAAACGCAACCGTACTGGGAACCTAAGTTCCCGTGCGGGCTGCGTTTTTCAAAGTAGTGCAGGGACTTCTTTCCCTGCGTGTCATGGGAATGAATGAATTCAAATGAATGGGCTGTCGTGCCCGTGCA
The DNA here is from genome assembly GCF_062004578.1 of Staurois parvus. Lineage (NCBI taxonomy): Eukaryota > Metazoa > Chordata > Amphibia > Anura > Ranidae > Staurois > Staurois parvus. The sequence continues at coordinate 29,946 of NW_028318678.1, read as the reverse complement.
AAACGCGCCCCGCACAGCCGCATAGGTGTGAACCTAGGGATAGGGTTTGACAACAGAACTTAGAAGCGGATTGGTTTCTCCACAGAGCTTCACCAGATTTTACACTCTCCAGTTTCAGTAAATCTCCCCCAGTGTCATTTTACTTCTAGACATTGAGGAGTACCTCTTCCTGGATGTACTGTAAGAGGAAGGGAGACGCTCGGAGATTGTCCACAGGAATGTTGAAAAATCCCTGAATTTCCTTTTGATGCAGGTCCATAGTAATGAGATGCGTTAAACCTATTGGAGGAGAGGAGGTAACAATGAGACAAAGCAGGCCAACACGAAGATCAGACACACATCCTCTATTCTCTCCTGCAAGGACGACTTCCAGTTGCTGACTGTTTGTTAGACAAGATCTTAAATGACACAAACACCAAGATCCAAGTTTATAATGAGAATATACCGGCTGAATAAACATGCATGAATGCATTTCTTTACAGACATAATAGGACATCCAGCCACAATAGTTGAAATGTGTGTGCGTGACGGCATGTCATTAAAAGACAAAGGAAGCCACAAGGGAGGGGACAGTGCAAAATGTGCCCTAGAAAGCATATGACATTGGCCACGTTCCATCCAATATGGAACAATAATGTCCGGCTTTACAACCTAGCTGGGCAAAATAAGAAAACTATTCTGTACATTTCTCTGACGCAAGTACATTTCCACATGTTTTATCCATTTAAGAATGCTGTACAGAAAAATACTCTTTGATCGGCTAGATATCCAGCATATTCCCAACTTCCTGTCCAAGCTGACAACACATTGCTGCACTGAAATCCAAACTAGTGTTGTCACCCCTGCCTGCTGAATTACAGAACTCTGCCTATCCCTGTCTCTCTCTGTCCCTCTTAAAGCGGAGTTAAACTCACTCTGTAAAAAAAATAAAAGTCAGCAGCTACAAAAAATGTAGCTGCTGACTTTTAAAAAAAACAGCCACTTACCTATCCCACAATCCCATGGTGCCCCGGCTGTCCTGTATTCCAGGTGCCGGCATCTTCAGCGTGAGCACTTGGCTATGACAGCTTGCGGCTTCACAGCCGGGTGCCCACTGAGCATGTGCAAGTAAACCCCACTTCCCAGGAAAAAAAAATTATATTCATTAATTGGAAGCCATTTGTGTCCCTTTTACCCCCGGTTCACACCTATGCGGCCGTGCGGGCCGCGTTTTGCACGGGCACGAGAGCCCATTCATTTGAATGGACTCCCGTGCCCATGACACGCAGGGAAAGAAGTCCCTGCACTACTTTGGAAAACGCAGCCCGCATGAGAACCTCGGTTCCCAGTATGGCTGCATTTCCCAGTGCGGGCGGCGTGCCATTAGAACTAATGGCACCCACCTGCGGGTCCACAATCTTCTGTGCGGGTGGAACCGCACGAAAATCCGTGCAGCCGCACCACCCGCACAGAGAATCGCGGACCCGTGGGCGGGTGCCATTAGTTCTAATGGCACGCCGCCCGCACTGGGAAACACACCCATTCTGGGAACCCGCACAGATGTGAACCTAGGGTTAATGTTAGAGGAACTTCCTTTCAGATCGTGGCTACTTTCACGTTCCATAGTCCCCACTGTATGTGAAAATGTTGCTACACTCCTCTACTCGCTTCCTGAATGCACTACAGTAATGTGTTCTGGTGCTGGAGGAGACGTTATGCAAAAACAGAGAGAGACTTGCCCTTGTCCACAAGGTTCAAAGGGAAAGCAGGGCAAGGACTGCAACCATGGGGATGCATGCGCAGTACTAGATAGGACATGTAGTTTCAGCAGTGCAATGCACGAGACTGCTATAGACATGCACTGCTCACAGCTGGCAAGCAAAGTGCAAAAAGGCTCCGGGTGGGGCATGCAGATGATCGTGAACAAAAGCAAGGAGTGCGTTCATCCTTTAAATATTCACAACACTTTCATTTTTACTATAATTAGCCCTGTCTGTACTGTGCTGGCAGATCTCATATGTATTTATTATTATTATTTCAGGTACTTATATAGCGCCGTCAAATTACGCAGCACTTTACATATATATTATACATTCACATCAGTCCCTAACCCTCAAGGGGTATACAATCTAAGGTCCCTAACCCTCAAGGGGTGTACAATCTAAGGTCCCTAACCCTCAAGGGGTGTACAATCTAAGGTCCCTAACCCTCAAGGGGTGTACAATCTAAGGTCCCTAACCCTCAAGGGGTGTACAATCTAAGGTCCCTAACTCACATTCATATACAAGGACCAATTTAGACAGGATCCAATTAACCTACCAGCATGTCCTTGGAGTGTGGGAGGAAACTGGAGTACCCAGAGGAAACCCACGCAGGCACAGGGAGAACATGCAAACTCCAGGCAGGAGGTGCTGTGGCTGGGATTCAAACCAACGACCCTAGTACTGCCAGGCGGACGTGCTAACCATTTAACCATATGTAAACTAGATTTGAACACTGTTTGTCCTAACAAAGGGTTAAAGCTCTAGCAGCTAGACTTCTCTAATGCAGGCCATACATGGGTCGAATTCCGAACGATGTTTCGTCTGAAAATCGAAAATGTTGTTTGCTCGGTAATCCGATGGCGCCATCGATGATTCCAAAAATCGGCCGACCAAGTCATAAAGTTCACCCCATATAACAGGCAAAACTTCTGTTCCTTCCAGGTCACGGCTCATGCGCATATTCTTTTCGGAAAAATGATCATACGATTTCACCATCATTGAGTTTAAAATCGGTAGTTTTTCACGAATTTTCCAACATGCCCGATCACCGAAAAGGGGAGGAGCCACGAAAATCGGCTAGTGCCATTGACCCACTAACAGAGCGAAAATCGGCTGATTATTCTTAGGTCTTAGGATTTTCGGACAAAAAATTGGTTAAATGTCGACCCATGTATGGCCGGCCTTAGTCTCCATGATTGGAAGAACTGAGATCTAGCACATGAAAGTTGTGGGCTGGGGAGGAAGGCGTTGGGTGATGCGGAACATCTATCAGCCAGGAAATGAAGTGGGCTGTATCTGACTTCCTGCAAATTGTAAGAAGCTCACAGTGTGCAGTGAAATCAGAGTAAGTAGGGTGGCACCGATACCTGTTTGTTACTGATACTTGCATTCAAGTACTCGCCGATACTGCTCACCAAGTTGTACTAATTTACCTGCAGTGAGAAAAGTGCAGTCGGGGACCTTGGTTGTACCGGCTTGCAGGGGTGAGGACGAAAAATCAGTCGAATTTCGACCCATGTATGGCCGGCATTAGGCTACGTTCACACTTCACTTTATTCCTAACTCTTGCCAAATGCCCCTATAGGGTTTGACAGGCGTTGGCGTTTCGGAAGTGTTTTTAACGCTCCCCAACGCCCAATGCGCATTTTTGAGGCGTTTGCAAAGCGTTAAAACCACACCGCAAACGCCTATAATGAAGTTAAATGGTATTAACGCCTTGCAAACGCGTCACCATAGACGTGAATGGGAGGCTTTAACTCCTCCTGACTCCACACGAGGCGTCAGTTTTGCCGCGACGCTAAGGCTTCAGTGTGAACAGAACTGTGTGCTGCCAGGTGCAGAATATTCATAGGTGTTTGAGAAGCATTAAAAACGCTTCCCAAACGCCTGTCTGATGCCTGCAAACAAAGCTAGTGTGAACATAGCCTTAGGTATGTTAATGCAAGGAAACTCAATGTGTCCCTCTTTGGGACAGATTGAGTTTCCTTTCATTTTAAAATAGAGGTTACGGGTTAAAAAAAAAACCCTACATACTCACCTAGGTGGATGTAACATCGGTCAGATGCTGCATCTGTCCCACCACCTCTACAACAAGAAAGGGAGCAATCAAAGACCTGATTCCTCAGTCTTCACTGAGCAGAGAGCTGGTGACTCTCAGTCATCGTCTCTCTGCTCTGTCCCTCCAACGCTCAGTGAAAGTGCTCGACTGTGCAGAGGGCGGGAGCGGCTGGCTCAGGCTCTAAGCGTGATCCATAGGAGAGGTATAGCCGAAAGAGCTTTGGCCTTACGTCTCCTTTAAATTGTTCAGAGTAGCTTACAGTCTGTCCAAGGCCTGCTCCAACCAACAAACACCTAGGAAGGTAAGAGATTATTTTTTTTTAGTTATGCTGTGTAAATGGGAGCACATATAGCGGGGGGGTTCTTAAATTTGACTGCAAAAGTGGAAACGCACTTTAAATCCAGTCATGATGGACCAACAAGAATATGTATAGCCACTCAAACGACAAGTAAAGATATCGCCATTCAATCCCGGAAATATTAAAGGGTCCAGTTGTTCCACCTGGCCATTAGAGTCTCCAGTACCTCCGCCCGTAGAATGACAACCCATGGTTGGCCAAGTGGAACAACTGGACCCTTTAATATTTCTGAGTTCGAGTGGCGATATCTTTCCTTGTAGCTATCACATATTCTTGTTGGTCCATTCAATCTCTTTGCGCCCCTGCTCCGGAGGGTAGGACCCCAAACTATCGAGTGGTTTATATCTGTACTCTGGATCCTAATTATTGTATCTTCAGTATAGACATGCCTCATTCCTGCTGTGACCCACTGAATGGGTATGCATATTGATCGTCTTTGCATACTATATAATCGATAGAGGGGATCTCTTGCCTTCCACTCCCTCGCCTTAGCTCTGTCCCTATATCCGCCTGCCAGACTTTTCAGTGCCATATCTTCATTTCAGTTTGTATACACTCATTGTCCTCATGAAGCTATCTATTTGCAAAATGCATTGACATATCTGGATTTGGACAAGCATGCCTGCGCATATATTCTGCTTATCTTTTATTAATGCGCACATTACAATAGGCTAGCGATTATACCAATCCAGTAGAAGCTATCTTTGTTTTCACTTGATTTTATTGTGTTGGATGTTTTTTTGTACCAAGAAATTGTAAAAAAAAAAAAAAATCTGTTTATATTTAATTACGTCTCGCGGTGTGCCGATAATGGTTGCTGGTGAAGATTTTTCTTCTCCAGTTTACTTTTCTATTGTTTATTTATTGTGAATAGCTGGTGAGTTGTGGAGGCATGTTCATGGCCTGCATACATCTTCCAAGGTAGGTACAAGACTTCCATACACGGCACCCTGCCACTACAATGGGGGAACCGCACATATATACATGGGCACGCTTCCTTACCAGCTTTACACATCATGGAGGCCAACAGCTTGGAGACAATGGAGCCCCTCTTCCTCATCTTGCACTGCTTGCTGTAGGGGAAGTAAGGGATGACGCCGCTGATCGTCTTGGCGCATGACGTCCGGCAGGCATAAACCATGATTAATAGCTCCATGATTGTGGTGTTCACGTCTCTGAAATGAAAGAAAGAAGAAGACAAAATAAAGCAAAATGGCATATTTTGAATGCCAGCACTTTAATTCTAAAAAGAAAAAACAAATGGTCCCAATGTTGTACTCACCCACTGTATGCTCCAGCATTGTCCTCCACATTATTATACAGGATTTATATGGCGCCAACAGTTTGCTCAGCGCTTTACAATATAACGGGAGACAATACAGCAACAATACAGTTCAATACAAGAGGGATAGGAGGGCCCTGATCCTTGGAGCTTACAATCTAGGATCAGCTTCCTGTCATGGGGCGGCAATGATGCTGCACTGCTCCTAAGTTCAGGACAGAGTTACCACTCATGTAGGTTTTGTCTGCTTGCACTAGTTGGAGAAAATGTTGTAGGGGGTGTAGCTATCAGCATCAGTAATGTTGATTCACTAGCCTGTAAGCACCTGGCCACACCCAGCCCCACCCACTGCTCTTTGGATTGACAGCACTGCCTCTAATGCTGAATACCCTCCCACTGTGAGCTGCAGTGCCTGGGAAGGAGAACGTGTGAGACATAAATAAAGGAGGATTTGGCTCAGTCAGGGGAGGTAATGAAAGTTTCACAGTAACTGGATTTGGTCCTTGTTTAGACTGTTATACAGGAATTTGTATATCAACTTTAACCTCCCCTGGCGGTATTCCAGAGTGTAGCTCGGGGTTAACTTTCAGTACCAGAAGCTGTAACCCCGAGCTACACTGGAATACACTGCAGCGCTTCTCCAGCGATCCCTGTTTCACTTACCTTGTCCTTTGGTCCCGCGATGTCCCCTCTGCAGTGTCCCCAGCCATGTTCTCCGGCCGATGCCGGCATCCGTCTTCTGGGTTCCATTCCCTGCGAGCGTCGGGACACACGGGGGACGGAACCGGCGGGAAATTCAAAAATGTCAAAATTGTCCATTCACTCAATACACTAAAATTTTATATTCTTACATTTCTGTATCAAACCATTTCACATACATTTTGTCCCGAGTGCTTTGTCCTGCGCCCTGCCTGCATTTTTACTGTTCTTTCTGCCTGGAAACTGAGAAACGTCCATGGAGTCCAAAAAGTGTCCCTTTAGGTCAAAAGCGGTTTTAGACCGGCTAGAGAACAGCGATAGTAAATCAGAACCACTTGCAGAATTGAGTGATAATGATTCGTGGGGGAAATTCCTCATCAGACACTGAAAACGTTTTGCGACTGAACTCAACGGTGCGCGAACTTGGCGCTCTATTTAAAATTTCAGTGTTTTTGGTTTGATTACAATATTGAATTACATTTATTATTATTAGTATTTTTTATTTTTATTTATTAAATTATAATTTATGTTTTCGGGTTTCAAATTTTATCTTACCCGGGATGTTTACTAGACTCTTGTTCGGACAGATTTCAGTGAGTTATTCCTAAAAATTACAGGCCTACAATAAAAAAAAAAACAACAACTTTCCATTGAAAACAATGTACCGCTTTGAGCACAGAAATACTGACATAATCAGACCGCTAGGGAAGCTGCCTTATATCAGAGTGTGATAGTGGATGTCCGCAGGTGAAAAATGTCATGCCTTTGGACATTAAAATCTGACTCCTGAGCAAAGATTTTTTGTATTAGCTCGCTCACAATTCACTCCAAGAAATCCCTATATAAGGTTGTATCTGAATCAGTAGATTATTACACAATGCTCTTTATGGCACAAGCTCTCATGCTATTTTTCACTGTCATCGCAGCCAACATTACTGTGGAGACATTAACTCTAGCTGTAATAGAAAAACATATTCCAACTTCTAATGCGTCATTCCAAATGGAAGCAGTTGTGCAGCTCCAGATGACAAGCCTCATCTACAGGGGCGGACTGACAACTCATGGGGCCCCCGGGCAATAGGGGATCATGGGGCCCCTGTGTCCTTGCCCAAACTCAAAAAAGCCTATGAAAAAGGTGCCAGGGGCATCTCATGGGGCCCCCTACTGACCCCGGGCCCTCGGGCAGTGCCCAAGTTTCTAAATGTTCAGTCCGCCCCTGGTCATTATCAATAGCGAATACTGTCCAGGAAACACTGCAACTAGGATAAAAGTATAAAACGTATAAAACGTATTCAGTGCGGTTTTAACCACTTCCCGTCCGGCCGGTGGCACTTCCCGTCCGAACGGTGGCAGTTCAGGGGCGAGTTGCTGTTCATAAACGGCGCCCGCCATTTTGGATTGTGCGCATGGCACCACGGAACACAGATCGCTGTACGGGACCTCTGCATGAGGTCCCAATCACGTGATCACTGGTTGGCCAATCAGTGATCACATGAATAGGTGTAAGCAAGATGTCACTTCTGACATCATTGCTTACTACGTGTGAAATCTGTGAATGATCACAGAGATCACATGGTACAAGCAGGGGCGGACTGACCATTTGGAAACTTGGGCACTGCTTGAAGGCCCGGGGTAAGTAGGGGGCCCCATGAGATGCCCCTGGTACCTTTTTTATAGGCTTTTTTGAGTTTGGGCAAGGCCACAGGGGCCCTATGATCCCCTATTGCCCGGGGACCCCATGAGTTGTCAGTCCGCTTCTGGGTACAAGGCTATTCACAACAGCCTTGTACCATGTGACAAGCTGTGACCAATCACAGCTCACACAGTATTTCTCAATGGCTGCAAGAATGCAGCCAGAGAGAAGGAGAAATGATTGCTTTTACAGCCTTTATGGGTGTAAGAGCAATAAGTGTAAAAAAAAAAAATCTTCATCACCCCCCACCAAGTAGTACAGTGTCACTATGGTGACACTGTACTGCTAGGGTGACAGTATGTAAAAAAACAAAAAAAACAAAACAAAAAAAAAACCAAATAATCTAAAAAAATAATAAAAATGTAAAAAAAAATTTTTTTTTTAAATTATAATTTTTGGTTATAAACTAATTGGGGTTATTTTTTTTTACTAAAAAGATAACTGAATACATTTTGGCCAAGATTTATAAAGAAAGATAATTTATTTGCAAACTTTTATAAGAAAAACACTTTTTCAAAAATTGTGGACTTTTTCGTTTATATAGCAAAAAAAATTAAAATCCCAGTGGTGAATAAATACCACCAAAATAAAGTTTGATCTGTCTCAAAAAAATGCTAAAAAATTCAAATGGCTACAGTGTTGCATGACGGCACAATTGTCATTCAAAGTGTGACAGCGCTGAAAGCTGAAAATTGGCCTGGACAGGAAGGGGGTGAAAGTGTCCGGACTTGAAGTGGTTAAAAAGAGTCATGTCCGATTTCTGAGCAGTGCGGTCCAGTTCAGGTGCGGATTACAGTCTATTGACTCTATTGGGAACAGTTTCTATACAGTATATGTGTGAACAGGATAAGATCCTGAGCTAATCCTGTCCTGAACCTGACCTGAACGGGTGAACATACCAATTAGCTGTGAAACCTGTGCTTCAATCGGCATCGCACATGTGCAGGGGCGGACTGACCATTTGGAAACTTGGGCACTGCCCGAGGGCCTGGGGTCAGTAGGGGGCCCCATGAGATGCCCCTGGTACTTTTTTCATGGGCTTTTTTGAGTTTGGGCAAGGACACAGGGGCCCCATGATCCCCTATTGCCCGAGGGCCCCATGAGTTGTCAGTCCGCCCCTGGACATGTGTGAATCAGCTCTTAAACCTCATTCACATGGGGCATATTAATGTGCACCCTGTGCGAGGGCCGCGTTTACCCACACGGGGGTGTCCCTTTGATACCTGTTGGGACAAACACTGCTGCTGCTCCCAATTTGACATCCATGGGGGGTGCACGGCCCCACATACAGACTGTGTGCGTTTGAGGCCATGCACCTACATGGATGTCAAATTGGGTGCGGCTGCTGTGATCCGATAGACATTAAAGAGGCTGCCTACACTGGGGATGCATGAAACACATGTACATCCCCCTGCGGGTAAAAATGGCCCTTGTGCAGGGTATGCACTGTGTGAATGAGGCCTCATCCTTTCAGTTAAGAAGTCCTTTTAAAAGGCTCCCCATGTGACAGTCTAAACCAGGGGTCTCCAAACCTTGTAAACCAAGGGCCAGTTTACTGTCCTTCAGACTTTATGGGGGCTGAACTGTGGGCATTAGGAGCAGAAATTGTCTTGGTGTCCGTGGGCATAAAAAACTCATCTTGGGTATTAGAGTGAGGAATAGTGCCCTGTTGTTGGTGTCACTGGGAGGAACAGTGCCCCATCGTTGGAGTCGGTGGAAGAAAAAAATTCCCCATTGTTGGTGTCAGTGGGAGGAGTAGTGTCCCATTGCTGGTGTCAGTGAGGGAAATAGTGTCCCATTGCTGGTGTCAGTGGAAGGAGGGGGGGGGGAAGAACAGTGCCCCATTGTTGGTGTCAGTGGGGGGGAGACAGTGCCCCATTGTTGGTGTCAGTGGGGGGGGGACAGTGCCCCATTGTTGGTGTCAGTGGGGGGGGGGACAGTGCCCCATTGTTGGTGTCAGTGGAGGGGGGACAGTGCCCCATTGTTGGTGTCAGTGGGGGGGGGGGACAGTGCCCCATTGTTGGTGTCAGTGGGGGGGGGACAGTGCCCCACTGTTGGTGTCAGTGGGGGGGGGACAGTGCCCCACTGTTGGTGTCAGTGGGGGGGGGACAGTGCCCCACTGTTGGTGTCAGTGGGGGGGGACAGTGCCCCACTGTTGGTGTCAGTGGGGGGGAACAGTGCCCCACTGTTGGTGTCAGTGGGGGGGAAGAGTGCCCCACTGTTGGTGTCAGTGGGGGGGAACAGTGCCCCATTGTTGGTGTCAGTGGGGGGGAACAGTGCCCCATTGTTGGTGTCAGTGGGGGGGAACAGTGCCCCATTGTTGGTGTCAGTGGGGGGGAACAGTGCCCCATTGTTGGTGTCAGTGGGGGGGAACAGTGCCCCATTGTTGGTGTCAGTGGGGGGGAACAGTGCCCCATTGTTGGTGTCAGTGGGGGGGAACAGTGCCCCATTGTTGGTGTCAGTGGGGGGAACAGTGCCCCATTGTTGGTGTCAGTAGGGGGGAACAGTGCCCCATTGTTGGTGTCAGTAGGGGGAACAGTACCCCATTGTTGGTGTCAGTAGGGGGAACAGTACCCCATTGTTGGTGTCAGTGGGGGGGGGGAACAGTACCCCATTGTTGGTGTCAGTGGGGGGGGGGGGAACAGTGCCCCATTGTTGGTATCAGTGGGAGGGGAATTGTGTCCCATTGTTGGTGTCAGTGGAAGAAAAAATTCCCCATTGTTGGTGCCAATGTAAGCAATAGTGACAAAAAAAATAATAATAAAATTGAAACAAACCACAAAAATCCAAAATGCTGTGGTAGAGAGATGTTGAAAAGAAGCATACTACAGTGCAAGACAGTTATAAAAATGTCATTGTTTTTGTTTGTGAGCTAAGCAGGTGGTCCCAAGTGTCAGCGCAGTAACTGAGCTGTACCGGAACAGGCTGTTCCAATCCCCTAGATAGAAAAATCCTCTTCCAGAATGAGTTGGTGTCAGTTTGAGGAATAGTGCCCCATCACCGGTGTCTATGGGAAAAATAGCACCCCATTGTTGATGTTAGTAGCAGGAATTATACCCCTTTGCTGGTGTCAGTGAGAGAAATAGTGTCTTGTATCAGTGGGAGGAAAAGTGCCCCAAGGGCCAGATAAAGGCAAGCAAAGGGCCGCAGTTTGGAGACCGCTGGTCTAAACAGACTTCGGATCCAGTTACTATGAGATGCCAAAAGTGGGAGGGTCTAAGTAGCTCAATAATTTCTGCCAATCCAGAAAGCAGTGGGCAGCCCTAGGTGTGGCACCCTGCTAATTGACAAGGTACAGGCTTATGAATCAGCAGTGACAGTGCTGTTAGCCATGCCCCTTGGAACATCTTTTCATCCCTAAACAGTCACAGCCTACACTGGGGGGGTCAAGGCTGCTTTGGATTTAGGAGCAGTGCAGCAGTGTTGTCCTCATCACAAGAAGCTGTGATTAGGTGGACTTCACAGGAAGAATCAAGGGGTAATTTGTGGTCAAATGATAAATGCAGAAGCTCCTATGATTAAGTTCTGCAGCCCATACAGGTACACCTCAATAAATTAAAATATCTTCAAAAACCTAATCTATTTCAGTAATTCAATTCAAAAAGTGCAACTCATATATTATACAGATTCATTACACACAGAGTGATACATTTCAAGCATTCCCTTCTTTTAATTTTGATGATTATGGCTTACAGCCAGTGAAAACCCAAAATTCAGTATCTCAGAAAATTATAATTTTGTGACAAAGTTCAATATTGTACACTCATGGTATCACGCTAATCAGCTAATTAACTCAAACAACCTGTAAATGTCTCCTGAGCCTTTAAATGGTCTCTCAGTCCAGTAGGTTACACAATAATGGGGAAGACTGCTGACTTGACAGTTGCCTATAAAACAGTTCTTGACACCCTCCACAAGGAGGGCAAGTTACAAAAGGTCATTGCTAAAGAAGCTGGCTGTTCACAGAGTGCTGTATCCAAGCATATTAAAGGAAAGTTGAATGAAAGGAAAAAGTATGGCAGAAAAAGGTGCACAAGCAACAGGGAAAACCGCAGCCATGAGAGGATTGTGAAGCAAGGGCCATTCAAGAATTTGGGGGAGATTCACAAGGAGTGGACTACGGCTGGTGTCAGTGCTTCAAGAGCCACCACACACAGACGTATCCAGACAATGGGCCACAGCAGTCGCATTCCTTGTGTCAAGCCACTCCTGAACCAAAGACAACGTCAGGAGCGCCTTACCTGGGCTAAGGAGAAAAAGGACTGGACTGTTGCTCAGTGGTCAAATGTCCTCTTTTTTGGATGAAAGTAAATTTTGCATTTCATTTGGAAATCAAGGTCCCAGAGTCTGGAGGAAGAGTGGAGAGGCACATAATCCAAGTTGCATGAGGTCCAATGTGAAGTTTCCACAGTCAGTGATGATTGGGGAGCCATGTCATCTGCTGGTGTTGGTCCACTGTGTTTTATCAAGTCAAAAGTCGGCGCAGCCCTCTATCAGGAAATTCTAGAGCACTTCATGGTTCTCTCTGCTGACCACCTTTATGGAGATGCGGATTTCATTTTCCAGCAGGACTTGGCACCTGCCCACACTGCCAAAAGTAACAAATACCTGGTTTAATGATCATGGTATCACTGTGCTTGATTGGCCAGCAAACTCGCCTGACCTAAGCCCCATAGAGAATCTGTGGGGTATTGTCAAGAGGAAGATGAGAAACATGAGACTGAACAATGCAGAAGAGCTGAAGGCTGCTATCAAACACCTTCCATAACACCTCAGCAGTGCCACAGGCCGATTGTCACCATGCCACGTGCACTGATGCAGTAATTCATGCAAAAGGAGCCTCGACCAAATATCGAATCCCTACTATCATGTACACGGACATACCTTTCAGTAAGCCAATATTTCTGTATTAAAAATCCTTTTTTTTATTGGTCTTATGTAATACAGGCGTACCTCAGTTTACAAACGCCTCGGTTAACGTAATTGTCAGTTTACGAATGCAAAATCCATTGAAAATAACGCCTCGGTTTACTAATTTTTTTGGCAATACGAAGTGTATGTCGGTACCGATTTTTAAATGCAATTGCCGGCTTTTTTTTTTTTTTTCTTCACTATAGCTCACAGAATTAGCTGTCACTTTCCCCGGAGCTAAAGGATACTTTGTTTCTTTTATCTCAGGAAACAAACTAAAAGGAAACATTGTTTCTTTTATCTCAGGAAAGGAAACTTTTTTTTAGCTTGGGGGAAAGTGACAGCTGATTTTCTGAGCTATACTGCCCACACTGCCAAAAAGTAACAAATACCTTTTTTTGTTGGTCTTATGTATTACAGGTGTACCTCGGTTTACGAATGCCTCGGTTAATGTAATTTTCGGTTTACGAATGAAAAATCCATTGAAAATAATGCCTCGGTTTACAAATTTTTTTTGCAATACGAAGTGTATGTCGGTGCCGATTTTTAAATTCAGTTTCCGGCTTTTTTTTTCCATCACTATAGCTCACAGAAGTAGCTGTCACTTTCCCTGGAGCTAAAGGATACTTTGTTTCTTTTACTTCAGGAAACAAAATAAAAAGAAACATTGTTTCCTTTAACTTGGGGAAATAAACTAAAAGGAAACTTTCTTTCTTTTAGCTGGGGGGAAAGTGACAGCTGATTCTCTGAGCTATAGTGAAGAAAGAAAAAAAAAGCCGATAATTATAATTAAAAACCGGCACTAACCTATAGTGACAGCAATTTTTTTTTTTTACTTTTTTCTGACCTCCGGAGTGGATTAATTTGTTTTCAATGCATTCCTATGGGAAACCGTGTTTCGGCTTATGAAATTTTTTGCAATACGAAACATCCCGGAGAACGCATTAAATTCGTAAACCGAGGTGCACCTGTATTCTGATTTTCAGAGATACTGAATTTTGGGTTTTCCCTAGCTGTAAGCCATAATCGTCAAAATGAAAAGAAAGCAATGCTTGAACTAGATCACTCTGTGTGTAGTGAATCTATACGAGTTTCACTTTTTGAATTACTGAAATAAATGACCTTTTTGATGATATTCTAATTTATTGAGATACACCCGTATTTTTTTTTAATGGGACGCCATATTTCGACTTCAATCTTACTAGAGTGCATAATGCACGGCAGCCCTTCATACAGCTTCTAGTTTGTCCCACAGTCCAAAGACGGACCACACAAGGAGGGTAGTGTTTACAGCCATGGATCATACTGAGCTTCATTTCCACATTCTCAAATTCAGCGCCTTTGTAAAAAAAAAACAGCCATGAACCCTACAGTGATTCATTTTTGCATTCTCAAAGGACAAACTGAAAGATTTGCCTTGCAATAGAACCGACCAGCCCTGATAAGGTTTATCTTACTTTCGTACTAAATAGGTCTTGGGGCTAAATGGGCTGAGAACCATGGGAGGTTTATCCCTTTGGCACACACCCAAAATTGGTTCAGTTTCAGATGAACAGACTCTCTTTAAAATGTTCAGCAAACCTACACATGCATTCATAGAAATCCTCAGGGTGCAATCTGAACAATACTGAACAAATGAGGGAATTTTAGATGAACTTACATTTGATGAACACTCGATGTCGGGAAAAAAAAAAAAAAGATTCGCTTTAGTTTAAGCACCTCTACCAGTCATCAAAAAATAATTGCTGAACAAAAGCTTTATTGTACTCTGCTAGCGCAGTAGGACCCTTGTGTGTCTCAGTGGAATGTGAATGATGTGGGTTAGTTTTCTGCTGCGCTATGTGACCCATTGTAACACACAAACAAAAATCAAGAACTCGAGATCAGTTCCCGTAAAAAAAAAAAGCTACACTGGCTTTGGCATCATTTGGGATTAAAGGGCTAATGCACCCACTTGTGTTACTGCTTCCTCCAAGAAAGAAACTTCGCAACAGACTAAAAGAAGATGGCTTAAAAAAGAGCTTGAAAAAGCCGCTCGCCAAATGCGAGGGAAAATCCTTGTGTTGTGAGCACAGATGGAGCGACTCCACCTGTGCTCCAAGCCTCATTGTGAAGCCGTGTTCCGATTTCTGACTTCCGGCTTCTTCGGCACTGCCATTACACTGGCAGCACCGCTGAGGGGACAGGTGCAGGAGAGGTCCGCTCTCCTCCGCTGAGAGGAGACACCCGCTCTCCACCGCAGCGGGGGACTCGAGGAGAGGTCGGCTCTCCCCTGCCGTGGGAGACATGAGGAGAGGCCCGCTCTCCACCGCCTTGGGGGACACGAGGCCCGCTCTACACCGCCTTGGGGGACACGAGGCCCGCTCTACACCGCCTTGGGGGACACGAGGCCCGCTCTACACCGCCTTGGGGGACACGAGGCCCGCTCTACACCGCCTTGGGGGACACGAGGCCCGCTCTACACCGCCTTGGGGGACACGAGGCCCGCTCTACACCGCCTTGGGGGACACGAGGCCCGCTCTACACCGCCTTGGGGGACACGAGGCCCGCTCTACACCGCCTTGGGGGACACGAGGCCCGCTCTACACCGCCTTGGGGGACACGAGGCCCGCTCTACACCGCCTTGGGGGACACGAGGCCCGCTCTACACCGCCTTGGGGGACACGAGGCCCGCTCTACACCGCCTTGGGGACACGAGGCCCGCTCTACACCGCCTTGGAGGACAAAATTGGAGCTATATCTAAGGCTAGGTTCACATCTGTGCAGGTAGTACCGCTGCGGCTCCGCACGAAAATCCATGCAGCCGCACCACCCACAAAGAGAAATGCGGACCCGCGGGCGGGTGCCATTAGTTCTAATGGCACGCCGCCCGCACTTAAAAATGCAACCGTACTGGGAAACGAGGTTCCCGTCCGGGTTGCACTTTCAGAAGAAGTGCAGGGACTTCTTCTCCGCATGTCACGGGGCACAGGAGTCCATTCAAATGGATGGGCTCTCGTGACTGCACAAAACGCGGCCCGCACGGCCGCATAGATGTGAACCGGGGCTTAGCGCAGACTTCTGGGAAAATAATATGAGCCAATCACACAAGCAAGAAATGACATTTCTGGGGGATGTTCTGTGCAGCATTTGTGCACAGAACACCTCCAGGTAGACATATTGCAACGCATTTTACAGAAAAACGTCAGCGCTGCAGATTGAAAAGGAAAGGTAATTTTTATTAAAAATTAAATTACAATATGACTTGTAAAGCAATTGTATGAACTATATATATATTTTTTTTTAATTTGCTATTTTTTTTCTCCACAAAAGTGCAGTTACCCTTTAAGGAAACTGAAAAAGGTGAGACACTATATCCGACATACCAAAAAATAGATTTGGGGTTTAAATACACTTTAAGCCCCACCTATGCCATTCAACTGTCAGACGCCAGAACCTCTGACATCCAACAAGGGGAAGTCGGAAAAAACGACTACTCACTTGGAAACTGTCTGAATGATGAACACATCCTTCCCTCGCACCGACTCCTGAATCTGCACGCGGGTTTCTGTGGTTTCAAACAGAGAGAAGTTTTTTCACAATGATGAACTTCTACATTAGAACACATTGCATCACAAGTTACTTTTTTAATACAGATGTTAGAAGGATTTTGTAATGAACTAATATAGATTTTTTTACAGTGCATCCAGAAAGTATTCAAAGCGCTTAACTTTTGCCACATTTTGTTATGTTACAGCCTTATTGCAAAATGGATTAAATTAATTTTTTCCTCAACTTTCTACAAACAATACCCCATGACAACGTGAAAAAAGTTATTTTTGAAATATTTGCAATTTATTAAAAATAAAAAACGTACATAAGTATTCACAGCTTTTGCCATGACACTCAAAATTGAGCTCTGGTGCATTCTGTTCCCACTGATCATCCTTGAGATGTTTCCACAACTTGATTGGAGTCCACCCGTGGGAAATTCAGGTGATTGGACAGGATTAGGAAAAGCATAAACCTGTCTATATAACGTACCAAAGGTAACAGTGCATGTCAGAGCACAAACCAAGCCATGAAGTCCAAGGAATTGTCCGTAGGCCTCCAAGACAGAATTGTATCAAGGCACAGATCTGGGGAAAGGTGCAGAAAAATGTCTGCAGCATTGAAGGTCCCAATGAACACAGTGGCCTCCATCATACGTAAATGGAAGAAGTTTGGAACCACCAGGAATCTTCCTAGAGCGGGCTGCCCGGCCAAAATGAGCGATCGAGGGAGAAGGGCCTTAGCCACGGAGGTAACCAAGCACCCGATGGTCACTCTGAAAGAGCTCCAGCATTTCTCTGTGGAGAGAGGAGAAACATCCAGAAGAACAACCATCTCTGCTGCTCTCCACCAATCAGGCCTGTATGGTGGAGTGCCCAGATGGAAGCCACTCCTCAGTAAAAGACAAATAGCAGCCCGCCTGGACTTTGCCAAAAGGCACCTGAGGGACTTTCAGACCATGAGAAACAAAACTCTCTGGTCTGATGAAACAAAGATTGAACTCTTTGGCCTGAACGCCAAGCGTCATGTCTGGAGGAAACCAGGCACCGCTCACCACCTGGCCAATACCATCCCTACAGTGAAGCATGGTGGTGGCAGAATCATACTGTGGGGATGTTTTTTAGTGGCAGGAACTGGGAGACTAGTCAGGATCGAAGGAAAGATGAATGCAGCATTGTACAGAGACATCCTTGATGAAAACCTGTTCCAAAGCGCTTGGACCTTAGACTGGGGCGACAGTTCATCTTTCAACAGGACAACGACCCTAAGCACAAAGCCCACATAACAAAGGAGTGGCTACAGGCCAACTCTGTGAATGTCCTGGAGTGGCCCAGACTTGAACATCACTGGAGAGATCTGAAAATGGCTCTGCACCGACGCTCCCCTTCAACCTGATGGAGCTTGAGAGGTACTGCAAAGAAGAATGGGAGAAATTGCCCAAAAATAGGTGTGCCATGCTTGTAGTATCATACTCAAAATGACTTGAGGCTGTAATTGGTGCTAAAGGGGCTTCAACAAAGTATTGAGCAAAGGCTGGGAATACTTACCGTATATACTCGAGTATAAGCCAACCCGAATATAAGCCGAGGTACCTAATTTTACCACAAAAAACTGGGAAAAACTATTGACTCGAGTATAAGCCGGTGGTGTCAGTGGGGGGAGGAATAGTGCCCCATCGTTGGTGTCAGTGGGGGGAGGAATAGTGCCCCATCGTTGGTGTCAGTGGGGGGAGGAATAGTGCCCCATCGTTGGTGTCAGTGGGGGGAGGAATAGTGACCCTGCTCCAGCCTGGGCTCGCTCGCTCCCTCCCTCTCCCATGGTACACATTTACCGGTCAGATGTCTCCCTTCTCCGGCCGCTCTCCTCCTCTTCACTCGCTCGATCTTCGCGGTGCCGCTCAGCTCCTCCTCTCCAAGCTCCACCTCCTCACCGGTGATTGGGCGCCTGTGTGCCTCTCCTGAGCTACAGTTCCGGCGGCCAATCACCGGCGAGGATTGATCCCGGGGGTGTGTCCAGATGACAGGGACGGCATGTCATCCCGCCCACACCTGGAGACGTTGATTCGAGTATAAGCCGAGGGGGCCGTTTTTCAGCACAAAAAATGTGCTGAAAAACTCGGCTTATACTCGAGTATATACGGTATGTACATGTGGTTTTTTTTTTCGTTTTTTTATTTTTAATTCACGTTGTCATTGTGGGCCATTGTTTGTAGAATGTTGAGGAAAAAAATGGAATAATACATAAAATGTGGCAAAAGTTAAGCGCTGTGAATACTTTCTGGATGCAAAGTATATTGAAAAGCTTTATTTTAAAAGTATATTTTTAGACAAAACATTTACAGTTGGATAAAAGGTGAAAGGGTTCGACCCTCTCCTTTTTTATTTGCAGTCTGATTCTGCTCTGAAGATTCACCCGTTATATTTTTCCCGGCGACCATTGTTGACAGAAAGTAATGCGAAACACAAAATTTTACAGTTGTCACCATTACATTAATAGAGGGAACTCTTTTAATGGGGCAACCTGTTCTAATGACAACTGTCTAAGGCAGGGGTGGGCAACTGTGGCTCCAGCTGTTGTATAACTACAAGTCCCATGAGGCATTGCAAAACTGACAGTTACAAGCATTACTCCCAAAGGCAGAGGCATGATAGGACTTGTAGTTCACCAACAGCTGGAGGGCCACAGTTGCCCACCCCTGGTCTAAGGTGCTAGATTGGGCGGTTGATCTGTACTTTAAAAGCCCCCACCCTACAGCCACATTCCCGACCCTCAATCTACAAACAAACACGGTGGCCGTTCAGCTCTGTTGACATTGTCAGGACCAGGAGTTTAACACCGCTTAGTGTGCAAAGTCACCAATTATAGTCAATGAGACTGTCAAACATGACTATGGCAGCTGCAGCACAGAAGTTCAATATAGACTACCCATTGGGAATGGAAAAAAAAACCTTGCAATCAGGAGGGGGCAGTATTGCCTCCTGAAAGCCTGGAACTGTCTCAAAACCTCCAAAAAAAGAATCAACACAATATAATTTTGATACAGGATTTATGTAGTGCCAACAGTTTACGTCAACAGAAGACAGTCAGACAGATTGGGGTAGGGAGTTCAATAGGATGGAAGAGGCTTTCAAGAAGTCCTGGAGGTGAGCATGGAAGGAAGTGACAAGGAAGCTAGAAAGCAGGAGATCGAAGAGAAGAATTGGTATTTTGAGACTAGGTTAGTGATGTAGCTGGGGGCAGAGTTGTGGATGCGTTCGTAAGTTGTGGTTAGTATTTTGAATTTAAAGTGGGACTTTAGGCTTAAGAATTAAAATTGGCGGCCAGGCAGGATTTTTAAAGCAGAAGAGACATGCTTTGTCTCTTCTGTATTAAAGCTACTTAACTGCATGTCCGCGCCCTTGTACAGTAAGCCATGCATGCACAGCTCACTGTACATATTTGGAAACGCTGAATTGGACCGAACTCAAACACAGGCGCAGGAGTGACATCATTCCCGCCTGGCCAATGGCAGCGGTCGGCGATTGAGATCTGGAAGCCAGACGCTTGAAAATGTCAGTGGCCGGACGGGCAGCTTGAGAACGCCACATTGCTGGAGCGAATTCGTTGGGTGAGCAGAAACCAGAAGAGGTATTGGCAGAAAGAAGCTGATGGAGGAAATAAATGGCGGTTTACTAGGTAGAAGCAGGATAGGCTTCTAAAAAGAGAAAGGTTTTTAGGGATCATCTAAAAGGTAGATAGATTAGGAGACAGCCGGACAGACTGGGGTAGGGAGTTCCATAGGGGAGTAGCTCAGGAGAAGTCGTGGAGGCGAGCATGGGAGAAGGTGACATGGGAACTAGAGAGCAGAAGGTCTTGGGAGGATCGAAGAGAGCGGTTTGGTTGATATTTTGAGACCAGGTTGGTGATGTAGCTGGAGGCAGGGTTGTGGATGGCTTTGTAAGTTGTTTTTAGTAATCTGAATTTTATTCATTGGGCGAGTGGAAGCCAGTGGAGGGATTGGCAGAGAGGGGTGGAGGACACTGAGTGGAGGCCAGTGGAGGGATTGGCAGAGAGGGGTGGAGGACACTGAGTGGAGGCCAGTGGAGGGATTGGCAGAGAGGGGTGGAGGACACTGAGTGGAGGGATTGGCAGAGAGGGGTGGAGGACACTGAGTGGAGGCCAGTGGAGGGATTGGCAGAGAGGGGTGGAGGACACTGAGTGGAGGCCAGTGGAGGGATTGGCAGAGAGGGGTGGAGGACACTGAGTGGAGGCCAGTGGAGGGATTGGCAGGGAGGGGTGGAGGACACTGAGTGGAGGCCAGTGGAGGGATTGGCAGAGAGGGGTGGAGGACACTGAGTGGAGGCCAGTGGAGGGATTGGCAGAGAGGGATGGAGGACACTGAGTGGAGGCCAGTGGCGGGATTGGCAGAGAGGGATGGAGGACACTGAGTGGAGGGATTGGCAGAGAGGGGTGGAGGACACTGAGTGGAGGCCAGTGGAGGGATTGGCAGAGAGGGGTGGAGGACACTGAGTGGAGGGATTGGCAGAGAGGGGTGGAGGACACTGAGTGGAGGCCAGTGGAGGGATTGGCAGAGAGGGGTGGAGGACACTGAGTGGAGGCCAGTGGAGGGATTGGCAGAGAGGGGTGGAGGACACTGAGTGGAGGCCAGTGGAGGGATTGGCAGGGAGGGGTGGAGGACACTGAGTGGAGGCCAGTGGAGGGATTGGCAGAGAGGGGTGGAGGACACTGAGTGGAGGCCAGTGGAGGGATTGGCAGAGAGGGATGGAGGACACTGAGTGGAGGCCAGTGGCGGGATTGGCAGAGAGGGATGGAGGACACTGAGTGGAGGGATTGGCAGAGAGGGGTAGCAGACACTGAATGGTTGGTAAGGTGGATGAGCCTGGCAGCAGCATTCATGATGGACTGGAGGGGGACAGCCTATGTAAAGGTTATCCAATGAGAAGGGAGTTGCAGTAGTCGAGGCGAGAGATAACCAGGGAGTGAACTAGACGCTTTGTAGTGCAATGGTTAGGAAGGGGCATATTTTGGAGATGTTGCGGAGGTTGAGGCAGCAAGCTTTGGACAGCCATGGTCTGTTCCCCATGTGAATGAGCCTTTGAAGGGGGGAGGGGGGGGGGGTGGAAGATATTTCCTCTCACTTTATGCTGTGACTCAGGAATAGGAAGACAAGGCAACATTTTTTTTCAATGAGGCACAGTAAAAGTACAAAAAAAACCAAAAACCTAAATAGGAGTATCAGAAATTGAACGACTCCACATATAAAAATTCAGAACGATATTTTATTCGGGGTTGCTAGGGAAAATCCAACAAATTTTGGAGCTTATGAAAATCCCCCTTCTTCAGAACTGCAAGGATGATAAATCTGAAATCTGGACCGGGCAATAATAACAAATACTTGGGTCATCTTTCTTCCAGCAGATTCCTCACACTTGAGTGAGACTCAAAGAAGAATTAGGAGAAAGTCAAACAAAATATCAGGTAAACGTTTAATATTTGTAAATGTTCCCTATAAAACAGCAAATCTTCGCTGAGTTCAGGTCAGGTAAATAATGGAGGGGAATAACTGAGTGGGCAGAAGGTGTTTGCTATGTGCGTGTAAGAGAAGACGGATAACTTTCCTCTTGCTATGTTCCTGGAACATGCAGATCGAGAAAATGAAAAACAGCTTGTGAAAAAAGCAGAAAAAAGAGATAGAGGGCTGCCAGAAAGATTAGCCGGGACGAGTACTTCTAACGTCGGGCCATGCAGCCACAACAGTTACAGCCAAAACAGAACGGACAATCGGGTCCATCAGGGCTGCAGGGCCAGACTGTATAGTCCTCAATCAAGGTCACAACACCAGCGAGACCCAATGACTCGAGGACAAACCCCAACACTTGAGTATCGAAAAAAAAAACGAGGCTGGATGGGAGGGTCACTGAGGAATTATATTCATTTACTAATGAAGGAGACCATCGGCCTCGTTATACAGATTAAACATATCCAGCGGACAGCTGTTCCTGGGGTTATGCCAACGTGACAGAGCGATTACGGTTAAATATTGATTGCTTTATGCCTTTTTATGTGCACAGTTGCCCAATATGCTAATGGGGTTAATGCATCTCCCTGGAGCTTTCCAAAGGAAGGGCACATAAAAGACCTTGAGTTCTGGCATTATTAAGATTCTAACAGATTTATTTAAGGAGAACAAATCATGTCTGAGGTTATTCTACAACAGCCTTTCTCAACCAGGGGACCCAGGCACCCTGGGGTGCCTTAAGGTTTCTTTAGGGGTGCCTTGGCAAAATCTCTGAAAACTGCCCAAAACTTGTATACAAGCCAGCGGGTGGAACAAGCCTGCCTTCTAGTTACACAAAGCCACAGGTTTTCATTGTGCACCATTACCACCTTCTAGCCGCCGGCGTCCTGACAACCAATGACATCATCAGTTGATAAGGAGGATGTCAGCTGCTTGCACAGCATCCTAGTGTGACCCTCCCCCGCCCCTCTCCATCAGTGCTGGGGTCACATTTGCTCAGTGATGCCTTACCTATTGCATGAGCTCTAAGGAAGCAGGATATAAATACACTAAGCCTTAAAGCCAAATTTTTTTTTTTTCAAAGGATATGTCCACCTTTTGTTACATGTTACACCCATATTTAGGGTGTAACATGATGTGAACAGACAAGCCCCTGCACGCCCCCCCCCCCCCTCCTCAGCTTTGACAGCTAGCGGGGGATCTTCTACCCCTGCTAGCTGTCACAATTTTAAAAGAACGCGGCCATGCGGGGCTGCGCCTGCGTCACTCGTTCACGGTATTCTGTGGATGAGAAGACTACAAGTCCCAGCAGCCTTTGTGGCTGTCAGCTTGTAGCTCTCAATGAACCACCACTGTACTGTGGAGCGATGTGGTAGTTCATTGAGTCTTCCTGTCAGAATGTGTTTGCTTGCCCATACAGGATGTATGAGTACACAGCTACACTGACAGGTCTGCAGGAGACCTGCATGGCACAAGTTATATGCTGATTGCTTGTGCAAAGCTTTTGAGCAGCGATCTCCAAACTGCAGCCCGGGGACCAGATGTGGACGTTTGCTTGCCCTTATCTGGCCTGTGGGGCACTCTTTCACCAACTGACACTGATAACATGACTTAGTACTTGGTGGCAAATCCCTTGTTGGCAATCACAGAGGTCACACGTTTCCTGGAGTTGGCCACCAGGTTTGCACACATCTCAGGAGGGATGTTGTCCCACTCCTCTTGGCAGATCCTCTCCAAGTCATTAAGGTTTGGTGGCTGACATTTGGCAACTCGAACTTTCAGCTCCCTCCACAGATTTTCAATCGGATTAAGGTCTGGAGACTGGCTAGGCCACTGCAGGACCTTAACGTGCTTTTTCAAAGTGGGCAAACATTCAAAATCAGCAGGGGATCAAATACTTATTTCCTTCCCTGTATTAAAAATGCTTTTTTAGTGCAGCTTAGAACACAATGGAAGGAAAGGTTACTGGTCGCCTTTAAGAGACAAGATTGCTCTCTCTCATACAGGATGACCGGTTTTACCGCTTAGTCTTTTAAAGGCCAACTAATAGGTACACAGAAGAGTCTGGAAACTGTACAGCGAGATGCAGGAAAGGAATTGGCTGGAGACGGCTCACCTCTGTTTGGCTCCTGGTACACCAGGACCTTGCCAAGTTCAACTCCCAAACGCCTAGAAAAAGAGGAAAAATATAGTTAACTCCTTAATGCCCTCAGGCAGAAGACCAACATTTCACCAAAACTTGTATGAATGCACCAGAATACAGGTCTACTCGTGTCATATACTCCAAATATTTTTTTAGCATCACAAACCAGTACGGGGACTGTACATGTCAATGTAAGGTAAATGTGAAATTTCCAGTGAAGCTGAACAGTGCTGTGACCCAGCAGCTACTTACTGTGGTGGTCTCAAAGAAAGGGGCCGAACACCACGAGTCCAAGCTGCTAGCAACTGTTATTTGATAGTGATCACTGAACAATGCTGTTGCCATTGTCCCCATCCTCCTCCTTACTCACCTCATTCCCAACCATTCCATCTATGATTGGAAACCAAAGCAGTGATTCGGACAGCAGATATATTATTTTATTTTCGTGTTGTTTTGTTGAAATTAACACATGTAGCCAACAGTCAGCTTGTCTGCTTTGTTTATAATTTGAAGTTCCTGTGCCCCGCATGGGTGGGAGATGAGATTTATCCCAGCAGGGAGCGAAAACAGCATGGTGTCCTGTGACTGTGAAAAGCCAGACCTGTGGGCTCCGGGAGCTTGGGGCTTGGTCAAACTGAAAGGGCCATATATTGTCCCTATAGGGGGAGAAGGGGCAGAGTTTGAGTCAGGATGGAGAGAGCAGCTCATGGCTGCAGGCCTTGCTAGGTGTTGCATTGAACTGTGCTTTGCTTTGTGCACTGCTGGGACTTGTGGTTCTACAGTGTCTGTATGGTCTTGAAGCTGCGGCCAAGACACACAGCCCTCTGAAGACCCATGAGGAGTTGGTGTCTATCTGCCTAGACTTCCTCTACTGAGGCCACTGCTGGCTGGTGAGTCCATGAAGTTTTACCCTGTGCTCTGTCCTTCTGCTGTGTACCCGGCCGTACCCATTGACTGCCAGTCTGCCCTTCTGCTGTGTGCCCAGAATTACCCCTTGACTGCCAGTCTGCCCTTCTGCTGTGTGGCCAGACTTACCCATTGCCTGCCAGTCTGCCCTTCTGCTGTGTGCCCAGACTTACCCATTGCATGCCAGTCTGCCCTTCTGCTGTGTACCCGGACTTACCTCTTGACTGCCAGTCTGCCCTTCTGCGGTGTACCCGGACTTACCAATTGCTTGCCAGTCTGCCCTTCTGCTGTGTGCCCGGACTTACCCATTGCTTGCCAGTCTGCCCTTCTGCTTTGTGCCCGGACTTACCCATTGCCTGCCAGTCTGCCCTTCTGCTGTGTGCCCGGACTTACCCATTGCCTGCCAGTCTGCCCTTCTGCTGTGTGCCCGGACTTACCCATTGCCTGCTAGCCTGCCCTTCTGCTGTGTGCCCGGACTTACCAATTGCCTGCCAGCCTGCCCTTCTGCTGTGTGCCCGGACTTACCCACAGACTGCCAGTCTGCCCTTCTGCTGTGTACCCGGACTTACCCATTGCCTGCCAGTCTGCCCTTCTGCTGTGTACCCGGACTTACCCATTGCCTGCCTTTCTGCTGTATGCCAGGACTTACCCATTGACTGCCAGTTTGCCCTTCTGCTGCGTGCTGAGACATAACCCATTGCCTGCCAGAGCTGCCTTCCGCTGTGGGCCCGGACTTACTCATTGCCTACAAGTCTGTCTTCTGCTGTGTGCACGGACCTACCCATTGCCTGCCAGTCTTCCGCCCTGTTCTGTGCTCCTTGTCAGGTGTCCTTCCCTGCGGTACAGACTTAACTTTTGTTTGCCAAAACCTTGCTATTCTCACCGTGTACCCTCAAAATCTTTAAATAAAAGCCCTGTGTGCTCCACTGCTCTCCGCGTGTGTTCTGTCCCACCTACACCTCCGTCACAAGAAGACTGTAAAGTAAGGGTGACAACAGGACTGGTTGGGAGAGAGACCAGATTGAAGCACAGCATCACAGGTCTACTATCACTTAAGAGGGTTCATCAGTTGTTCCTGGATGGATCCTCCTTTGGTATTGTAAGCTCAGGATCCAGTTCTGTAGTCTGGTCTTGCGCTTGGCCAGTTCTGTTGCCATTCCTTCACTACAGCTCTCTGTTAGTAAAGGCATGGCAACAAGATTGGTCAACAGCAAGACCAGACTACAGAACTGGATCCTGAGTCCACAATATTAAAGGGATCATCAGTTGTTCCTGGCCAGCACCTCTTTTGGAATTGCTGACCCATGAGCCACTTCTGCAGTCTGGTCTTGCTGTTGGCCAGTCTTGTTGCGATTCCTTCACCACAGCTCTATTGAGCTTAAGAGTCCGTTCCTGAACAGTCTATAGGAGGCCACATGTCCTGGGTCTGGGGACCCAAAGTAGGAATCTCGCGCTCTGCAGTGAAGATAGAGGGCTTCATTCATGGTACATCCCATGACCAAGAATTTAGACATGTATCTGGAGAGATTAGATTTGGTTTCTTTAAATTACTGCAAACACCAGTAAGATGGGGTGGGGGTATTGCTTAGGGCTGGGGTAAGCAACCTGCAGCTCTCTAGCTGTTGTGGAACTACATTTCCCATGAGGCATTGCAACAATACAAAACTGACAGTTACAGCTATGACTTGCAGAGGCATGATGGAACTTGTAGTCCTGCAACAGCTGGAGAGTCGCAGGTTGCCTACCCCTGGCTTAGGGGAAGGGAGGATACCCTGGTCAGCGTTAACCTAACTTTCACTTTTAAATGGCTAGCGAATGAGCACCTGAAAACTCGTGAGGTCATCACTCTGCTCTCTCTGCCTATCAACAGTCAAAGCATTTAAAAATGTACCAGTTAACAATGCTGTCCCCTCCTTTCCCACCTTTGCAGCAAACTGCAGGAGAGAAATATTACAACTAGGAGTACTTTGTAGCTTAGCTACAAGAATGAATAATATGGATAATAATCCTGAAAAGAATAATGCTGGCCATGCAATACAGCAGCACCAGTCTGGAAGGGGTTAACCAATGACACCACTGCACAATGTCACTCTGAGATCAGTGGCAGGAAAGGTACATCTCAGAGATACAGATGTACTTCACGCAGTACAGCAAAAAATTGACAACATAATACCAGTCCGGTTTTGGATTCCATCCTATCTTTTAAGAAAACAATGAGCAATTATTACTCTCTCGTGATCAGCTGGAAAATGTTCACTGCGCTTTTGACAGACAGCTCTTTTGCTAGCACACTAAGCAATAGCAAGGGTGTAATTTGGACTTCTACAATCAATTATTTGGGTGTAAATGTCTGCAGGAACGCCAAAAAAAAAATAACGAATACAATTTAAACAGATCAGCAGCAATGGCCATGCACAATTCACTTATTCGTTTCAATCCTTTAAACAGGACCTGTACTATGGAAGGCAAGCAGAGGGCAAAGGACTAGTCACCCGTATTTTCCAGTGGCCTCTCTTCAGGTGATCTTATCCCCAATACCCACTTACTATGCCATGTTCTGCATGTCAAAGCTGCCCCCCTAATGAACGGTGGTGGAATTTTCAAAAAGCAGCAGGAGAAGAGGTGGAGAAAGCAAAGATCCAAAGAATGATTGAAGCAGAAGCAGGGAGATCTTTGCACTGCAGGTCCCCAGGTACAGCTTCCACTCCAGCAAAAACAACAGCGTGCTCGCTTAGCTCACAACACCAAAATCTTATTCCAAATCTGGTGAGACTAGCATTCAGAGGCAATGCAGAAATACAGCTATAAGACTACAGGAGTGAGATCCCCAAGCATGCAAAGCAATCATATTCTGAAAGTGAAAACTGATAGATAAAATCTATGCGTTCTAACAACTTGTGGAGTAGTTCATCCTTGCTTAAAGAGCCACTGTCACTTTGAGACCACAGTAACTGAGAGGATATCTTCCCCTTCGCAGGAACAAGGGTCCCTATTGGGTGCCTATTTTCAGCCAAGCCTCTTGTTTTGGTAATGCCTAATATTTTGGATTTTCCACCACTTTTTGTCTCAGTGACAATGGTCATCAGTGCAAATGGAGCATGGAGCTCCCCAGCGGCAACACAGACAGCTTTAATCTTTAGCAAACACAAGTTTGGCTCTGAGGAAGAGGCAAGTCCTCGAAACGCGTCAGGTTATTGGATGTCTACACTCCCTATTGTGGACTGTTACTCAGCGCAGTGTTGACCCAGCTGTTCTTTTATGATGTGCCTTGACTTTATTGTCGTTTGTGAGTACAACACCTACTTTATTTCTTATTAAACATTTTTTATGGTAATGCACTAGGCCGGTGCGCCCTCTGTTTGTTCTTTCCTCATTCAGCTTTAATCTTTAGTTATAAAGTAATTTAGCAAAAATGAGCAAACGTAGCTAGAGATGTTATTGAAATCTCTGGATCTTCTGCAAATATGACCCTGAATGCTGCAATACGTATGGAAAGCATAATAAATATGGTGAATCACTGCTGCATTAGTCAGTGCCAGGTAATCATGTCTACAGTATAGCAGAAAAGTATTAACACTTTGCCCCAACAATTCACAAGTCTGGAATCATTGGGATGGCGTCCAGCCTGCAAGGAGAACGGAGATGCTCCAAGGTCAGGCATGTAGAGAGAAAGCAGCCTATTACAGAGGAAGGACAGTCATACTTACTCTCCAATCCTCTTGGCCAGCTCGACGCAGGAAGCATTGGAATTGGCAGAGAAGAGCACCAGGCCACCCTTGGTAACGTTCATCTTCGGAGAGTCTTGCAAAGTCGCATGCAAACAGCAGGGCCGACTGTCCTCCTGAGGAAAACAAGAAGAACATCATTATGAGTTTTAAAGTTCTACTCCTCCCAAAACTTTGTTAGATCTAGATAGACTTGTGAAGAAAAAAAAAAGACTTCTGTCAAGTTCTTAATGCTGTTTGTTATGTTGCTGGGAAGATTTCACCTCACTTCCTCACCCTAGGTGTTTTGGAGGGGGGGGGGTAGGTAAAAAACTGGGGCACAGAGCAAGAAGAAGGGGAAGAGAGCAAAAGAGGCAAAGGTGGAAGGGCCAAAGAGAGAGAAAGAGAGCAGAGAGTGAGAAAGAGAAGGGAATGGAGAGAGTGAGAGGGAGATGAGGGAGAGGAGAGAGATACAGTGGGGCAGAGAGTGAAAGAAGAGGGGAGAGAGATTGAGAAGGGGTGGGGAGAGAGAGACTGGGGCAGAGAACAAGAGAGAGGGAAATAGAGAGAGAAAACGAGAAAAGGGGCAGAGGGCAGAGTAGAGAACCAGAAAGGGGGCAAAGAGCTAAAGAGCTGAGAGCAAAGGAGAGAGAGTGGGGCCAAGAGCCAGAGAGAGCAAGTATGGGGCCAACAGCCAGAGAGAGCAAGTGTGGGGCCAAGAGCAGTAGGCAGAGAAGAAAAACAGAATGGGGGGGAAAGTGCAAAAGAGAGAGCGAGACCAACAGCCAGAGAAAGCAAGAGTGGGGCCAAAAGTCAGAAAGAGAGTGAGAGTGGGGCCAAGAGAGCCATAGAGAGAGACCGAGGGAAGGGAAGAGAGAGGGAAAGAGAGAGAGAAAGAGATAGAGAGGGAGGGGGGGAGAGTGTAAAGGGAGGAGGGAGAGAGTGGAGAGGGGGGAGGGAGAGAGTGGAGAGGGGGGAGGGAGAGAGTGGAGAGGGGGGAGGGAGAGAGTGGAGAGGGGGGAGGGAGAGAGTGGAGAGGGGGGAGGGAGAGAGTGGGAGAGGGGGGGAGAGAGAGAGAGGGGGGGGAGAGAGAGAGAGGGGGGGAGAGAGAGAGAGGGGGGGAGAGAGAGAGGGGGGAGAGGGGAGAGCGAGAGAGGAGAGGGGGGAGAGCGAGACAGGAGGGGGGGAGAGCGAGAGAGGAGGGGGAGAGCGAGAGAGGAGGGGGGAGAGCGAGAGAGGAGGGGGGAGAGCGAGAGAGGAGGGGGAGAGAGAGGAGGGGGAGAGAGAGAGAGGAGGGGAGAGAGAGAGAGGAGGGGGGAGGGAGAGGAGAGGGAGAGAGAGGAGGGGGGGAGGGGGGGAGAGAGGGAGAGAGAGGAGGGGGGAGAGGGGGAGAGAGGGGG